>NC_048236.1:19647454-19843856 GCF_002007445.2 Ailuropoda melanoleuca
GCTCAACCGCTGTGCCACCCAGGTGCCCCTCTTTCTTGATTTTTTATATCTGTCAGTTGCTTAGCTTTCCACAGAAGTCAAAATTGTAAAATAATACTATAACTCTGGAAATACAAACTCTTGTTTGCACTCCCTTTCCTTTAAAGGAAGCAGTTGTCATTCTGCTTAAGTTATATAAAGATTCACCTCATATTTTTATTGCTTTTTATACATTATTTTACAACAGTGAAATTATTTCTGTCTTCTATCCCTCCTTACATGAATTAACGCAGTGACCTTACAGGTGTATTTTGAATATAATCAATAATATAAAGCCATCAGATCAAAGAGGCTCGGATCAAACCACTAACATAAGGGCCACATAATCAAGCAAAGAAAGATGACAGCAAAATGCAGGTCACTTTTTGTATGAAAAGCTAAACAGCCACAGCTGAAATGTCCTCCCTTCCCTCTCTTGTTTCCAGAAGGGTCATCTTTACAACAGCCCACACAGAGGAGGATTTTCTGGAAGCCCCAGAAGCTAAATTAAACAATTGCCTGCTGCAGCAAAACCTAACTTTTTCTCGCCTGGTTTGTTTCTTGCCACTGAACACAATCTTTCAATCACAGGAGAGCTCTGCCAACTTCGCAGTCCTTGGTAATTAGTGAACTAAAAGAGAGAAGAATTTTTAGTAAATACATCAGAAATTGAAGACTTTAAATAAGCCAAGAAGGAAGGGTGATCTGAATCTTAATTACTACTGTCCATGCTCTTCACTTTCTTGGAGAAAGATTAGATGTCTTGACATTACTTTGGATGAAAAAAGGACACACACACACAAAAGGCCCCAAAAAACGAATGAAGTTACTGAGTTTCTACCAATCAAAAAACCATTACTTGGTACAATATCAGAATCCTTCTATCTCTGACAAGTCACCTAAATAAATTACAAGTATGAAATCTGTAAAATAATTATTTATTCAAAAATTTTAACATCAGGGAGTTTTGACAAACATTACAAAAAGGGCTCAGATTAAAAAAAAAAAAAGGTGTTTTAACAAAGAGAATTGTTGATTTAGTGTAGCTGTATACTTAATCTATAGTGTCTGGCCTTGCTACTTAGTACAGCCTTTTGAGTTAAACATCAACAAGTTTTTTCTCTCCTGCCTTGATCATTATGTCAGGTCTTAATTAACAAGTTTTTTTTTTCTTTTACACTTTCAATTATCACTAAAAGATCTAGAAAGATCAAGGGAATGCAGAAGGAATGTAGGAGTAATTCAATCTTTGTCTAGTTATCAATGGCCTTTTAATTCCCCTGAAAGTTGTGTTTGCATATCCAGAAGGACCTAAAATGATCACAGCCACAACAGAGCCAACACTTCATCTAATATTCATGGTGGGCATTTTCCACCCACCCTATCAGAATAGGCATTAAGCATTCAGAATATTTGTAGGTAAAGCAGCTGAAATCATTGAAATGCTTTATTTCCATAGATGCACTTAAATAAAATCAGTGAAGTGTTACATCCATCCTGTAATTTTGATTTGCATTAATCTGTATGGCATATAATTGGCCATTCCTAATGCCTTGCGGCAGAGAAGAAATGCATTTAATATTTATTCCTTGCATGATGAATCAGCATTGCTGTGTCTAAAAAGTTCAAAGTAAAACAGAAACTTGACAGATATCTGGCTAATATGATCATAGAGAAAATGAGTTATTTAGTGCATGAATTTATCCATTGCCAGTCCAGTTTTAAAGGCATATTCATAGATAATGGATTTAAGCTTTACAGTTCTAAAAATTGTATATCATAAAATATTCAAGAAAATATTACTTTGGAAATCAAGTCACCACATATCAAAGAATTCAGATTTGAACAATCAAATGTTTCTTTACATTTATTTATATGAATATATAGCTACATTTGGGGTGCCTGGGTGGCTCAATCGGTTAAGCGTCTGCCTTTGACTCAGGTCATGATCTCAGGGTCCTGGGATGGAGCTCTGTGTCTGGCTCCCTGCTCAGTGTGGAGTCTGCTACTCCCTCTCCCTCTCCCTCTCCCTCTCCCTCTGCCCATCTCCTTGCTTGTGCTGTCTCTGTCTCTCTCTCAAATAAATAAATAAAATCCTAAAAAAAAAAAGAATATATAGCTACATTCACAATGAATCTGAATAATATCTCGTCTTATATAGTCTTGAAGCTTCGATTCAATTACACCACTTTCAAAACATAAATTAAAGCAAGCAAATTGATAATGAAAAGCACAGGTGCAGAATTAACACAGAACAAAGTAAATAACACAGAAAGACCTATTTGAAAAATCCTGAAAAGAGAACAATATAGAAAAATAAATTATGGGAATTAGTTATTCCCATATTTTACCCCTGGTTTATTTTCTAATTTAAATTTTATTCAGTAAAACTGAAGGACCTAGGAGCTATAATATATATTTGCCAATTTAAATACAGCATTAAATAAAATTACTGCACTAATGAAAACAGAGTTCAAGTAAAAAGTTTAAAGAGCACATTTTTATTTTTGGAGTAAATTTTGAAAATTGTGTGTATCTGAATACATTTATTGCATGACTAATTTCTTTTTGTATGTATATGTAATTTACATAATTTTTTTCATGGACAGATTTCACAGGACTAGAAATTACATACAACATATTTTGTTTTAGCCTTTTGGGAAATACACTCATTTCGCATGTAGATACAAGTATCACAATTTTAGAGTGGTAATCGTTACTGCAGTTTATAATCACATAAACCAGAAAGCCAAGCAAAAACTACTAAAAAGAGAGCCCAAGATAAGCATTTCTCCCATTAGTCTACAAGCCTGAGCAAACAAATTAGGGGTGCCTAAGTGGCTCAGACAGTTGTGCCGCCTTAGGCTTGGGTTCTGATCCCAGAGTCCTGG
The DNA here is from genome assembly GCF_002007445.2 of Ailuropoda melanoleuca. Taxonomy (NCBI): domain Eukaryota; kingdom Metazoa; phylum Chordata; class Mammalia; order Carnivora; family Ursidae; genus Ailuropoda; species Ailuropoda melanoleuca. The sequence goes on from NC_048236.1 coordinate 19,650,364, forward strand.
GATCGAGCCCCATGTAGGGCTCCCTGCTCAACGAGGAGCCTGCTTCTCTCTCTCTTCACTGCTCATGCTCTCTCTTGCTGTCCCTCTCTCTCAAATAAATAAATAAAATCTTAAAAAAAAAACACCACCTTCAGCCAATCACCTTTCTTTTATATAATCATTTAAAAGAAAAAAATCACCATTGTTTGAAATTAAATGACCCAAGAAAAATGACTCCAATATTCCTGATGTTTTTATGTCTAAGTAGATGACTGCAAAGATCTTTCTCAGAAGTAAGTTATTATTTAGCCAAATTCTATCTTTGGATCAGGGGTAACATTCTCTCTGGTGGTGAGAAGAAAGCACCTCTTTTCTTCTTTCCCATTTTAATCAGCAGAAATTTTCTCCTCTGTAGTCAACACAAATGTAATATGTTTTCAGAACTGTTACAGTTCTGAAACACAGCAGGAAAAATGTCCCAGAGAAAGCTAGTGGCCGTATTTTCAGAGAATACCAACAAACCTGCGCACTCACTGAGTGAAATCAAAGAAGGTAGGCATTTGTTCATCCTGCCATTCTACCAGAACCCAAAAAAAGATTGAAATTACATTTAAAGAGTTAAATATTGGATCTATTATTACCAATGTTCCAGACTTGTTTGGAGAAGAAAACAAAAATCAAAGAAACTCTATTTCCAAAATGTCTTTCCATGTGAATGAAAAATTTTTAATATTGTTAATTGAATATGACATTAAAAAATTATGCACAGGCACATGGCTATAACAGCTTAAGGATCAACATTTATTATGGGGTTTTTTGGTAATAGTCTTTTAAATTTTTATTTTACTGTTTCCCATTTTCCATTCTTTACATTAGCCACTTTTAAAGAAAAATAAGAGCTATTAAATCAATTATCTATTTTATGCTATAGTATTTCTTTCAGAAACTGATGAGAGCTACACGTTTTTTACTCCTAAAAATTCTCATAAGTGTTACCCACCTACATTCAGTTTTACAAAAAATTTCAAGGGATACATGAACACTCTCTTCTATATCCATTTACTTCAATTTAGGAAAACCAGGCTTACATAATTTGATTTCTGATGCATGTGGTATATTATTTCCTTTGAGTTCTGTATCAGTTATTTCTACAGAATTTGTCCTCTTTTAATTTTTTTCTTAATTTTTTGCAGTTTCTTTCCCATTTCTATTAAACTACATATGTTTGTACTATACACTTTTAAAAAATATATAATTGGTTATTGTTAAACAACAAAAATTCACCTGAGACGTTTAAAACATAAAATTGGCATTCTGAACCATTCATGAATCTGGCAGCATTTCATCTCTCCAATAGAAAGGAGCTCTGTAGAGCTGCAGAAAAAGAAAGGTTTTTAAAGGCAGTGATTGAGAGGGGGGGAAAAAGGAAATTATTAGCAAAGAATGCACTGTTTTAGCCCAGGTCATCCTCCGAAGGGGTCTGAAAGGGTGCTATCAGTAAATTTCATACTGCTGACCAGGAAAGTCCATGTTGACTGGTTAGAGATTACATTCCTGGTTGGAGGGGTGCCTTTGAAACTAGTTAAATTAGGTATTAAGTTCTGGTTTGCTGACTTGGGGCCTTAACATAAGTCTGCATTTGGGGACTATGGTCTTCCTTTTAACAGTTGTATCTTTCCCCATTTTTTTAGCCTCTCAGCTTTCCAGCATTAGTTCCAACTTTCCACAGCAAGCAAGGCAGTTAGGAGTCTGGGATCTTAAAAAGAGTTTCTGGATTGCAGTCCTTGTTTCACCACTTGCTGGCTTTTCTTATGGAAACTTTTTAAGTTTTCCCAACTGTACAGTGTTTTTAATGTTAGTAACTATATCCTAGTATTGTCGTGACTCTTAAAATAGAAAGTCCACAGAAAGCCTGCCTGCCACAGAAGAAGCATGCAATAAATAGTAGTTCCCATCATCATCATCGTCAACACTAAATACCTCAGTTTTCATTGCCTTTGAAGTTCCTGTAAAACCTAATAATCACACTTTTTAATTTTGAACCACAATTTATTCAATATAAATTTTCAACACTTGAGTCTGGAATGACCAATTTGGTATGTCACCTGCACCCTGCATATGGTCATTGTCAACCACTGTCCAGATTCATACATCCTAGCCACTTAGCTGGCTCTTTCCACCACAGTTCCTCTTCCCACTTTAAGTTCTGTCACTAAATTAAAAAAATTTAAAAAATTGATAGATTTTAAAATCTAATTTTATAATAACATTCAAGTAACATGTTTATTAAAATACTCCCATTTATGTTTTAGATTAAATGACATTCTTTGTTCATTTTAAAGCTATAACGTTCTTGTTCATCTCTACTCACATTGAATTGTACCACTATTTCACAACCACATCAGCTAATGCGGTTGTTAGTAGATAGTATATATTTTAGCGGTATTTCAGCCCTCCCCCCCGATATTTACAGTTTACCCTTCTTTACACCTTGGAGACAGTGAAAAAAACCTCTTCTTTGGCAGACTGTTAACTTAAAATAATTGGCAATGTCATTTTTCATCGTTGATCTGATACAGTCTCAGAGAGGAAACAACACCGCATGTTTGTCTCTAGTACATTAAGCCACAGTGTTGGTATCAGAGATAAAAAGGTTTCTATTCCTGGCATCATCCCCCACCTACATGACCTTATATAAATCATATATGCTGAAAATTACTGTACCACTCGGTGCATAATTAAGCAGTGCCAACAGCAGCCTGTCCTTGCCAGTATGGATCTTGACTTGGCTAACACAGAAAATCTAAGTGTTGATGCTATTTTTTTCTTCCTTTTTTTTTACCATTAATTTTTCATGGAATGTTCTCTTTTCTATGGTTGAGATTGGTTGATTAATATCTCTCTGCGATGAAAATGGGGTATTTGTGGGTACTAGCTAGTATTAAATGTAGTCTCTAGTAGCTAAATATCAAATTCTTTGTCTAATGCTATTGTTATAGCCTTGATAAGTTTATTCTATTTTATGACCATTTTTAAATTGCTCTTAGAGAAGTGGAAACAATAATAGTATATTGTAAAAATGTGAGCTTTAAAATGTTCATATGTGGGTTTTGGGAAACATTTTTTCATACCTCAGTTAAAATTCCTTTAAATAACATCTATTATTTATGACATTAAGAGATATTTTTATACAGTTAGGCCATAGTAAGAATAAAGGTGCTATTTAATTCCAATTGAGTCATCTTTGGAAAGTTTATTACATTTGACAGATGTTCCAAAATAAGTCAGTCATAGTACTCTAAAAGCCAGAACCCTGAAAAATGATATTTAATTTAAAACAGTATACTATTTTACAATGAAAAAAAAATTGATACACTCCAGAAATGACTGGATAACAATTGGTCTTAACCATCTTTTAGAACAAAATCTTTAAAGTGGAAAAAAATAAATGTTAATTATTTTCAGGAATTAGACAATAGATAGTGCAGGACTGCCATAGTCAGGAGATGAATAGCNTGACTCCAATATTCCTGATGTTTTTATGTCTAAGTAGATGACTGCAAAGATCTTTCTCAGAAGTAAGTTATTATTTAGCCAAATTCTATCTTTGGATCAGGGGTAACATTCTCTCTGGTGGTGAGAAGAAAGCACCTCTTTTCTTCTTTCCCATTTTAATCAGCAGAAATTTTCTCCTCTGTAGTCAACACAAATGTAATATGTTTTCAGAACTGTTACAGTTCTGAAACACAGCAGGAAAAATGTCCCAGAGAAAGCTAGTGGCCGTATTTTCAGAGAATACCAACAAACCTGCGCACTAACTGAGTGAAATCAAAGAAGGTAGGCATTTGTTCATCCTGCCATTCTACCAGAACCCAAAAAAAGATTGAAATTACATTTAAAGAGTTAAACATTGGATCTATTATTACCAATGTTCCAGACTTGTTTGGAGAAGAAAACAAAAATCAAAGAAACTCTATTTCCAAAATATCTTTCCATGTGAATGAAAAATTTTTAATATTGTTAATTGAATATGACATTAAAAAATTATGCACAGGCACATGGCTATAACAGCTTAAGGATCAACATTTATTATGGGGTTTTTTGGTAATAGTCTTTTAAATTTTTATTTTACTGTTTCCCATTTTCCATTCTTTACATTAGCCACTTTTAAAGAAAAATAAGAGCTATTAAATCAATTATCTATTTTATGCTATAGTATTTCTTTCAGAAACTGATGAGAGCTACACGTTTTTTACTCCTAAAAATTCTCATAAGTGTTACCCACCTACATTCAGTTTTACAAAAAATTTCAAGGGATACATGAACACTCTCTTCTATATCCATTTACTTCAATTTAGGAAAACCAGGCTTACATAATTTGATTTCTGATGCATGTGGTATATTATTTCCTTTGAGTTCTGTATCAGTTATTTCTACAGAATTTGTCCTCTTTTAATTTTTTCTTAATTTTTTGCAGTTTCTTTCCCATTTCTATTAAACTACATATGTTTGTACTATACACTTTTAAAAAATATATAATTGGTTATTGTTAAACAACAAAAATTCACCTGAGACGTTTAAAACATAAAATTGGCATTCTGAACCATTCATGAATCTGGCAGCATTTCATCTCTCCAATAGAAAGGAGCTCTGTAGAGCTGCAGAAAAAGAAAGGTTTTTAAAGGCAGTGATTGAGAGGGGGGGAAAAAGGAAATTATTAGCAAAGAATGCACTGTTTTAGCCCAGGTCATCCTCCGAAGGGGTCTGAAAGGGTGCTATCAGTAAATTTCATACTGCTGACCAGGAAAGTCCATGTTGACTGGTTAGAGATTACATTCCTGGTTGGAGGGGTGCCTTTGAAACTAGTTAAATTAGGTATTAAGTTCTGGTTTGCTGACTTGGGGCCTTAACATAAGTCTGCATTTGGGGACTATGGTCTTCCTTTTAACAGTTGTATCTTTCCCCATTTTTTTAGCCTCTCAGCTTTCCAGCATTAGTTCCAACTTTCCACAGCAAGCAAGGCAGTTAGGAGTCTGGGATCTTAAAAAGAGTTTCTGGATTGCAGTCCTTGTTTCACCACTTGCTGGCTTTTCTTATGGAAACTTTTTAAGTTTTCCCAACTGTACAGTGTTTTTAATGTTAGTAACTATATCCTAGTATTGTCGTGACTCTTAAAATAGAAAGTCCACAGAAAGCCTGCCTGCCACAGAAGAAGCATGCAATAAATAGTAGTTCCCATCATCATCATCGTCAACACTAAATACCTCAGTTTTCATTGCCTTTGAAGTTCCTGTAAAACCTAATAATCACACTTTTTAATTTTGAACCACAATTTATTCAATATAAATTTTCAACACTTGAGTCTGGAATGACCAATTTGGTATGTCACCTGCACCCTGCATATGGTCATTGTCAACCACTGTCCAGATTCATACATCCTAGCCACTTAGCTGGCTCTTTCCACCACAGTTCCTCTTCCCACTTTAAGTTCTGTCACTAAATTAAAAAAATTTAAAAAATTGATAGATTTTAAAATCTAATTTTATAATAACATTCAAGTAACATGTTTATTAAAATACTCCCATTTATGTTTTAGATTAAATGACATTCTTTGTTCATTTTAAAGCTATAACGTTCTTGTTCATCTCTACTCACATTGAATTGTACCACTATTTCACAACCACATCAGCTAATGCGGTTGTTAGTAGATAGTATATATTTTAGCGGTATTTCAGCCCTCCCCCCCGATATTTACAGTTTACCCTTCTTTACACCTTGGAGACAGTGAAAAAAACCTCTTCTTTGGCAGACTGTTAACTTAAAATAATTGGCAATGTCATTTTTCATCGTTGATCTGATACAGTCTCAGAGAGGAAACAACACCGCATGTTTGTCTCTAGTACATTAAGCCACAGTGTTGGTATCAGAGATAAAAAGGTTTCTATTCCTGGCATCATCCCCCACCTACATGACCTTATATAAATCATATATGCTGAAAATTACTGTACCACTCGGTGCATAATTAAGCAGTGCCAACAGCAGCCTGTCCTTGCCAGTATGGATCTTGACTTGGCTAACACAGAAAATCTAAGTGTTGATGCTATTTTTTTCTTCCTTTTTTTTTTACCATTAATTTTTCATGGAATGTTCTCTTTTCTATGGTTGAGATTGGTTGATTAATATCTCTCTGCGATGAAAATGGGGTATTTGTGGGTACTAGCTAGTATTAAATGTAGTCTCTAGTAGCTAAATATCAAATTCTTTGTCTAATGCTATTGTTATAGCCTTGATAAGTTTATTCTATTTTATGACCATTTTTAAATTGCTCTTAGAGAAGTGGAAACAATAATAGTATATTGTAAAAATGTGAGCTTTAAAATGTTCATATGTGGGTTTTGGGAAACGTTTTTTCATACCTCAGTTAAAATTCCTTTAAATAACATCTATTATTTATGACATTAAGAGATATTTTTATACAGTTAGGCCATAGTAAGAATAAAGGTGCTATTTAATTCCAATTGAGTCATCTTTGGAAAGTTTATTACATTTGACAGATGTTCCAAAATAAGTCAGTCATAGTACTCTAAAAGCCAGAACCCTGAAAAATGATATTTAATTTAAAACAGTATACTATTTTACAATGAAAAAAAAATTGATACACTCCAGAAATGACTGGATAACAATTGGTCTTAACCATCTTTTAGAACAAAATCTTTAAAGTGGAAAAAAATAAATGTTAATTATTTTCAGGAATTAGACAATAGATAGTGCAGGACTGCCATAGTCAGGAGATGAATAGCACACAGAGCTAACTCCAAAGTCATACTTGACTGTGTAAAAGGCACTTTCCACGTGATAGAACAGGTAACTGGAGCCCAAACAGTGAGCAACAGCCTTGTTCAGTATAGAAAACTGAAGTCGGAGGTGGAGCCGTTCATAAGACTGTAATTTGTGGAGCTGGGTACCAGTGAAGGGGAGCCCAGGCATCAACAGGATGATGCCTGTGAATGTTTGACGAACCTTTAAGTTAAGCATGCTTAGGGCCAGAGCCTGCTTAGCCTACAGAAAAGGGCAATGCAGGCTTCGGAACTGAGTAGAGATTCCAAAAGCTGCTAACAAGTCAGAGTGGAGAACTTAACTATCTCCCCAACATAAAACAGAGACTCCAGAAATGCCACTGTTTCAACAGGATGGGCGTAAACAAAATGTGACAGGATTGAGGCAATCCACACTAAATTAGCTTTCCACTAGAGGAAAAAGCAAAACAAAACAAAAGTCAATGTACACTCAAGGAAGACAACAAAATAACAAAATAAAACTCTCAACAATATAACATCTACAACATTCACCATAGGAACACAAACTGCAGACAGGAGAATTAGGAAATTGTAACCACAGCCGAGGGGAAAAAGTCAGCAAAAATCAAGTTTGACAGAGATGTTGGAATTAGCAGACATAGACTTTAAAACAGCTATTCTAAATATATGTAAGTATTTAAATTAAAAGATGGAAACCACTATTGAGACCTATGACCAGTATGAGAATTTATTCCTTTTGCAAGCTAGAACTTAGCCTGCCTGTCACGTGGCTTCAGTCAGAGTCATGGAAGTCTGAGGTCACAGATGTTTACATTATTCGTGGAGCAGCAAGTAGCATGAGCTGTCTGTTTGTAGCTGTTCTTCTTGCAAATATTAAAGTTTTACTGCATTTCTAGTCACACCTTTCATATATGGTACATAATTATAGCTAATATGCATGGTACCTTTATGTATCTGTCAGGCTCTTTGTTCTGCACTCTGCATATTAAATACTATTATCACATTATATAAAATATTCTTTTATACTGAAGGTTAGTGGTTCTTAAATTCTTTGGTTTCAGGATTTCTTTATATTCTTAAATATTTTTTAGAATGACAAAGAGGTTTTGTTTCATATGTATCGATATTTACTGTGTTATTAAAAAACTGAGAAAATTAAAAATATGTCTTAGTGAATTCACTTTAAGATAACAACAATAGCCCCATTTCATATTAATATAAATACTATAAATCTTATTTTATTTTTCATGGTATTGGTTCAAGTTTTAGTAAATCTCTTTAATGTGTGGCTTAACAAAAACAGCTAGGTTCACATATCTGCTTCTGCATTCAAATATATTTCAATATGATATTTGGCTAAATTGTATGAAGAAAATTCAGATTTATCCAGATAAGAAGGAAAAGGGAGGTGTATTTTAACATTTTTCACATAATTGTGAATATTCTTTGTTACTATACCAACATTGACAAGCGATAGTTGGTTGCAATGTGGAATCTGAAACCACACCCATAACCTTTTCATGCTCTGGTTTATGAAAATCCATCTATCTATCTTGCAGTTTGAATGCATCTTTTACCTACGTACAGTATAACATCATGGCACAATTGTTTGGAAAGTGTATGCTCACTAAGTTATGCAGATATTCTAAAATTGAATTTTTATTAGGTTCATTAAGAGCTCTGATTATTAACTGAATATTGGGAAATTGTTAATATGCAGAGAAATTAGATCTTATTTTTTTTTTTTTACTAAGTTTACTTTAATAAAAACATAGTCGTATCTGTGACTTGACTTTAGGTATTTCCTACTGGTGCTCAAGTATTATGGGTAGTATTTTTCAGCCTTTATGTTCTTAAATTTTAAAAAAAAAGAAATTGTTCCTTTCAAAAATATAAAACATAATAAATTATTTATGTGAGTTTTTGTCACTATTGCATCAAAGATCAAAGAAAATGGAAATCTGTAAGACTGAAACAGAAGTGTTTATTTATACTTGGAACTTTTGTAGTGTTCCTGATAACATCATAGCTTTGGTTGGAATTCCAGTAAAAATGTGCTTGCTTTTTACATATAAAAACATGTATTTATGACAATGTTCTTTGTGTATTCATGGTGCTGTCACACAGAAAACATTTAGGTAAATATAGTCATAAATGTTAGATCTATTGAATAGGACCTCAGAGATTATCCAGGCCAACTTTCACATTCGTTCATAAAGAATCCAAGTAATTTAGAGATTATTTGATTTACTCAAGGTAAATGGCTGTTTGGCGATAGAGACCAGTATATAGATGCAAGTTTTCTGAAAAAGGTACTATCCTACTTTCCCTTCCAATAAGAGTTATCATTGTTTTCAGTTTACCTTGAAAATAGGATAAGAAATTTGTGTTTATGTATTTTATAAATGAATCAGATTAAAAATAAAGCTGCAAAAAACACATAAATATCTATTCACATTTACTGTAGCTAAGGTAATGCTAGCCCTTGAGACTATAATTTTATTTATAAATAATGTATAACTATATAAAATGTCTGGTGAATCAGTGGAATTATCCAAATATCTGCATGAAAAATTGATGTAAACCTGGAATTGTGTTTTCTTTTAGAATGTAATTTAATTATTGTAACTTAAAATGAAAGACAAACCCCTGATTTCTGAGTTTGGATTTTCGTTAGCTGGATATGTCTGTTTGCTCTCATTCACCGTTACAGACAAAATGTAAAATGTAAAAAAAAAAAAAAAAACTTCTATGAAATTTTATATATATTTTTTTAATTTTTGTAAAAATGAAAAAAAACAATACAGATTGTATCAATAATTAAGTGTCCATCATTTTTTTTCATACTCTAACTCTCAATATAATTAATAAAATCCAGATTTGAGGGAAAAAAAAGTTTTTTTTGAAACACCTAAAAATAGACACATGAAAGAGAACAGTTCATTTTTCCCACTGAATGTTATCCTATCAGAGGATTGGAGCATGAACCATTGTCTGTCATCTGGAGTGGCTCTGTAGGGTGGCCGAGCCAAATTTATTGCTCCTGCCTGCTCTGTGGCTAAAATTACATCTCTTTTGCAATTATGTAGAAGAAATGAGATTGGCAATACTTACAGAATCATAAAATGTGTATTCAACTGTAGGTAAGGGCACCAAGAGTCAGATTACTGTTAGCAATATATTCATTATATTTTATTTTCCATATTTCAATTCTAACACACAAACTACAGGCTATTTCACATCATCCACAGAAATATGATTTCCATTTTCTCATAGATTACCAATAAAGCAGAGGAAAGCAGAGGAAAGAAGGCCTACTGAGCAGGAGAGGGCTAGCAGCAGACCTGCAGAATTAATTCTTTTCTGTAGGTAGAAGGAGGGACATTAAAGAATAACACATCAGTAGTCTTAATTTCCTCCATATGCTGTGAATGATAGAGTGGAGATTGAGCATGGCACTTATGAAGATTTATTACGATTTAGAATAATCCTCAAGAGGAAAGAACATTAGAGCTGATCAAGGAAAAGTAAATAGGTTGCTGATTGGCCTTGAAGGTTCTGCTGAGGTTTGAGACTGTGCCTTTATGGAAGAATCAATCTATCCATTTGGTTGCGTTTCCACATCATATAGGAACAGAAAAGACAAATAACAGTGTTTCAGCAGGGTTTGGGGACAGGAATTTTGCTGTGTTTCTGATATGGAGAGTGAAAGAAAAAGTGACTCTAGGACGCTGGTGTAGCTCAGAATCATGTCAGAAGATAGAGCAGAATATAGGCTGAATCGAAAGGGAAGAAAATGTAATAGAAGCTACTGCTCTGAAAGAAAATAAAGGAGAGTTAAGTGACTTGAAAAAATAAGTCTAGAGAGAACACTATTAAGAGAAAACTCTTTGGAGCTGAAAATGTGGAAGTAATTTTGTAGATCTAGACTTACCTTGGATCTAGATTTTTAACAATGTGCAAAATGTAACCCTATAGTAGGTCATTGGAGTCGAAGAAATAAAGTCACTGTAAGGAAAGGGTTTTAAATAGGTCACCACCATGAACAATAAAATGACTCAAGCCCTAGAAAGTGAGCTAAATAGTGATGAAAGACAAGAACAGAGCCCAATTTCTAGATTGAATGTTGTGGTGTAAGGAGGCTACTATTAAATTACAGATCCAAGAAAGTGAGAAACCGTACATTGCAAAACAACAGTAAAACTGAAAATAAGTCAAACAATGTTTAGAAAGTGACCAACAACAGTGCTGATCCCATATTTTGACTCTGAAGTAGATCAGGTATTGGCTAGTCATTGGTCCCCACTATCGAGGCTCTCTGTGAGAGTTTACTTTTTTGTTTCTTTTTCTGTTTTGTGTTCAATGCAGTGACCAGCTCTTCTAATTCTTTTCTCTGGCTTTATAGTAAAATTCAATATTTTTGTCTCTCAAATTTCCCAAGAGTTTTTTTTCTTTGTGTTTAAAAAATAAAAATCCTGGGCAGTATAGAAAGCTCAAAGATTTGACTAGTAACTAAGCATTTAAGGATTTATCCTACAGAAAAACAAAGATATGACAGGTGTGAATTATGTGGAAGACTGTTTGTAACATTCATGCTAATGAAAATTTGGATGTAATTTAAATAACTAAGTAGTAATACAAGAATATATAAATTTCTGTCTATTTTGTGGCAAATATTACATAAAGTGTGAACTTATGATTTCATTTAAGTGATATTTTCAGAGTATTTTAGTATAATGTAAAATTCTTAAATAAAATTTTGAGTAAAAAATAGAAAGCTGCTAACAATATACCAAAAATAAAATATATTTTTCCTATATGTACATACTCAAAAAATGATATGGTAGCACCAAAGCTATAAAAGTAGTTTTCACTGGACGGTAGAATTATGGAGGAAATACTCCTGTGGGCTTTCGCATTTTCCAAAGCACAGTGAAATTAAAAACAGCAAGATGATAAAGTTAATCTAACTTTATCAATAATCACATTAAATGCAAATGATCTAAATACTACACTTTAAAAGCAAATATCAAATTGGTTAATAAAGCAAAAATTATATGTTGCCTAAATATGGTTTAAATATAAAGACACAAATACGTTAAAGGTAATGGTTGGAAAAAGATGTAACGTTTTAACACTAAACAAAGTAAAGCTAGAATGCTTGTGTTAATACCATAGAAAGTAAACTTCAGGTACTACTGTCATAAGTAAAGGTAAAATATTACCGGTAATAAAGAAAAGGCATTTCATGATGATAAAAGGGGTAATTCAGCAAGAGGATACAGCAATCCTAAATGTTTATGTATCTAATAACAGAGCTTCAAAGGATGTGAAGCAACAACAGAGAACTGCAAGGAGAAATAGACAAATCAAAAAAAAATTGTGAGATTATAATTAATACCTTTCCCTCAATGATCAATAGAACAAGTAGGCATAAAAATCAGTGAGCATCATACAGAGGACTTTGAAAACACTATGGACCAATTTGACTTGTTATGTATAGAACATACCAGTCAAATACAGTATAAAACATATTCCCTTCAAGTACATATGGAACATTTATCATAATAGGATATATTTTGGACCAGAAACCAAGTCTCAAGTTTTAAATGATTTAAATTATACAAATTTTCAAGACATGAATAGACATTTTCCCAAAGAAGAAGTACAGATGGCCAACAGACACATGAAAAGATGCTCAGCATCACTCATCATCAGGGAAATACAAATCAAAACTACAATGATATATCACCTCACACTTGTCAAAATGGGTAAAATTAACAACACAAGAAACAATAGGTGTTGGCAAGGATGTGGACAAAGGGGAATGCTCTTGCACTGTTGGTGGGAATGTAAACTGGTGCAGCCATTATAGAAAACTGTATGGTGTTCCTCAAAAAGCTAAAAATAGAACTACCCTACTACTCAGGAATTGCACAAATGGGTATTTACCCAAAGAATGCTAAAATACTAATACAAAAGGATATGTGCACCCCTGTTTTTATTGCAACATTTTTTACAATACCCAAGATATGGAAGCAGCCCAAAGGTCCATAGACTGATGGATGGATAAAGAAGTTGTTGACATTATATACACACACACACACGCGTGCGTGCACATACACACAGTAGGTATACATTTACACATATACATTATATATATACATTATGTGTATATATATAAATGGAATATTGGTCAGCTATAAAAAAGAATGCAATCTTGCCATTTGCAACAATGTAGATGGAACTAGAGAATATTATGCTAAGCAAAATAAGTCAGAGAAAAATAAATACTATATGATTTCACTCATGTGGAATTTAAGAAACAAAACAAATGAGCATGGGGGGGAAAAGATGGAGAGAGAAGCAAGCCAAGAAACAGACTCTTAACTACAGAGAGCAAACTGATCATTACCAGAAGGGAGTAGGGTGGGGAGATGGGTTAAATAGGTGATAGGGATTAAGGACTGCACTTGTGATCAGGACCAGGTGTTGTATAGAAGTGTTGAATCACTTAATTGTACACCTGAAACTGAATATTACACTGTATGTTAACTAGCTAGAATTTAAATAAAAAACTTAAATGAATAAATAAAATTCTCTGATCAAAAAGGAATTAAGTTAAATTAATTTAAGAAGATCTCTGGAATGTAAAAAGATATAGATATCAGGAAACAAAATAACATTTTTCTAAATAATCTATGGAGGGGAAACAAATTCAAAAGGGAATTAGGAAGTATGTTGAATTGAATGAAAATAAAGGTTACAAGGCATCAAAATTTGTGGGATGCTGCTGAAGCCATATTTATGGAAAATATTATAGCATTTAATGCCTCTATTGGAAAATAAGAAATAAAAGGTAACCAAATTAATGACTTAATTTTCAATGTAAAGGAACTAGAAAAATAATTGCAAACAAAATCAAAGTAAGCAGAAGAAAAGGAATAATAATTGCTAAAACAGAAATTTAAAAATGGGAAACAAAAATAATTGAGGAAATTCAATGAAAGTCAAAAGTGAGGGACTCCTGGGTGGTTCAGTTGGTTAAGTATCTGCCTTTGGCTCAAGTCATGATCCTGGGGTCCTGGAATTGAGCCCCACAACAGGCTTCCCACCAAATAGCGAGTCTGTTTCTCTCTCTCTCTCTCTCTGCCCCAACACTCCCTCCCACTTGCTCATGCTCGTGCTCTCTCTCACTCTCAAATAAATAAATAAAATCTTAAAAAAAAAAAAAAGAAAGTCAAAAGTGATTCCTTGAGAAGGTATATAGAATTGATACACTTCTAGGAAAACTGATTAGAAGAGAAAAAGAGATAAAGAGAAAGAACGTATTCCTGATTTCAAGAATGAGAGTGGTGAAATCATTATATATTTTTTAGATATTAAATGAATAATAAAGGAATGCTTTGAACAATTTTATAAGACATTTAATGATAGAAGTTAAAATAAATGGAAAAATGTCTTGAAAGATAAAGACAACCAAAGCTCACTCAAAAAGGTGGAGATAACCTGAAAAGCCACATATTTAAAAAAAAATTACTTTGTTCTTTAAAGCTTTCCCCAAAAGAAAACTCCAAATGACTTCACTGGTAAATTCTACCAAATATTTGCAGAAGAAATATTGCAAATTATATGCAAACTTTTCCATTAATGTAAAGATGATGGAATACTTCCCAATTCATTTTAAGGGATCAACTTTATCCTGATACTAGCAGCATACATAGACCATATAAGAGAATCAGACTACATCAACATCCCTTCTAAACATAAATGCAAAAATTCTAAACACAACATTAAGTAATTGAATCCAGCAATAATAAAAGATAATACTTCCTGGTGAAGCGGAGCTTTATCTCAAGAATTCAAGTTTGGTTTTACATTTTAAAATCAATGTAATTGACCATACTACAAAACAAAACAAAACAAAACAAAAAACAAAAAACTTATGATTATCTGTATAGATAAAGACAAAACATTTTAGAAAATCTAACTTCTATCTCTGAAAAGAACTTTCAGTTAATTAGGAATGGAAGTGAATTTCCTTGACCCGATAAAAATCCTACAGTTAATATCATTCTTGTAAAAAAACTGAATATATACCTCCTAATTTAGAAGAAAAGGCTGTTTACTCTCTCTACTTATATTCAATATTACACTAGGGAAATTATATGATACAATGAGTCATAATGAAGATGAAATAACTGATTCAGTCAAAAGGAAGATTGGGGGGATCAATCTTCATTTTCCGGACAACATAGTCTTCAACAGCATAATATAGAGAATGTGTAGATATCTACAAAAAAAAAAAAAAAGCTGCTGAAACTAATAAGTGAATTTAACAAGGTTGGAGGATAAAAGATGAATATAAAGAAATAATTAGAAAGTGAAATTATTATTTTTTAAAGATTTATTTATTTATTTTAGAGATAGAGTGGGAGAGAGGGGCAGAGGAAGAGGGAGAGAGAAAATCTCAAGCAGACTCCCTGCTGAGTACAGAGCCTGACACGGAGCTTCATCCCAGGACCCTGAGATCATGACCCAAGCTGAAATAAAAAGCCAGACTCTTTTTTTTTTCTTTTTTAATGTATAATGTATTATTTGTTTCAGGGGTACAGGTCAGTGATTCATCAGTTTTACATAATACACAGCGCTTACAACACATACCCTCCCCAATGTCCATTACCCAGCCACCCCATCCATCACACCCTTCTCCCCTCCAGCAACCCTCTGTTTCCTGTGATCAAGAATTTCTTATGGTTTGTCTCCCTCCCTTCTTCTTGTTTCATTTTTTCCTCTCTTCCCCTATTATCCTTTGCCTTGTTTTCAAATTCTACATATCAGTGAGATCATATGATGATTGTCTTTCTCTGATTGACTTACTTCGCTTAGCTAATACCCTCTAGTTCCATCCACATCATTGCAAATGGCAAGATTTCATTTGTTTGATGGCTACATAATATTTCATTATATATATACCACATCTCTGTACTCATTCATCTGTCAGTGGGCATCTGGGCTCTTTCCATAGTTTGGCTCTTGTGAAAAGCCAGACTCTTAACTGACTGAGCCACCCAGGCGCCCCTAGAAAATGAAATTATTAAAACAATACCATTTATAGTAGCATAAAACAATATGATATAGTATGCAAAAATCTGACAAGACTTAAAAGATCTGTACAGTGCAAACTATAACACGGTGCTGAGAAAAATTAAAGAAAATCTAAATATAGAGATATACCATATTCATGAGCCAGAAGATGTAATATTGCTATATGTCAATTCTCCTAAAATAATTGTGTGCACAGCACTTTGCCATCCTATGTGTGTTCAACTACAAAAACACACTACGAATTATTTTGGGGACAAAAAGCTATTAAAAAAAAAAAACTGCACTACTTAAGTTATGCAGTGTAACTACAGTCCCAACTTGAGGAATCTGCACTGGCAAAGGAGTTCTGGCTCAATTAATATTCCAACAGATAATTGTGTAGAAATTGATAAGCTGATACTAAAGGACACATGGAAATGCAAAATATAAAAATTAGCTTAATGTGGCATAGAAATGAATGTAAAACCTTAACTTAGGAAACTTAAAATGAAATATAGGAGAAAATATAGGAGAAAATTTTTGTCACCTTAGATTAAGCAGTGATTTTTTAGACATAATTCCAAAAGCACCATCCATAAAAAAATCACATTGATAAAATGCACTTCATCAAAACTGAAAAGTTGTGCTCTTCAAAAGACACTGTTAAGAAAATTACGACAACTGGCAAACTACGAAAAAATATTTGCAAATCACATATCTATTAAAGGACTGCTGTCAAGAATATATAATACAACTCTCAAAGTTGAATGATAAGTAAACGAGCTAATTCTAAAATTTGGCAAAATATCTAAAGAGAAAATTCACCAGGAAGAATATACAGATGACAAAGCAGAAGATGAAAAGACCTACAGCAGAACACACAGAATAATGCACTTCAGAATCCCAATGAAATGCTACTACAAAACTATTAGAATGTTTGTAATAAAATTATTTACCATACCAAGTGTTGTATGCACGTGGAGCACTGTCATATGCTTCTCATAGGAATATAAAATGCTATGAATATAAATATTCATATCATTGTTTTTGATAACTGAAACTGGAAATAGCACAATTATCCATCAAGAGGTGGATGAATAAACTAATTCTGGTATATCCATACAATGAAATACTGTTCAGTTATAAAACAGAGTGAAACACTCATATACACAACCACATGGATAAATCTCAAAATAATTATGCTGAATAAAAGAAGCCAAACAATATAGAAAACATACATATGATATCATTTTACATAAAATTCATCAAATTATAAACTAACCTACAGTTGCAAAAAGCATATTTCTGTTTATCTGGGAATGGTATGGGGCAGAAGGGACTAAGAGGGAGAGATTATTAAGGATCTTAATTATACTTTGGATGATTATCTTTGTTTTGATGATGGTTTCATGGGTCTGTGCATGTGTCAAATCTCATCAAATTGCACACCTTACTAAGTGCAGTTTATCCTAGGTCAGTTATGCCTTACTAAAGCAACAAAATCTTTAAAAAATTAAATTGTTGGTGTCATTGAAGCAATATGCTACCCAGGATAATTATAAACATTTTTTCTGGATATCAATTAAAATAAATATGATATACATTATATCAAAAGGAACAAATAAGCTCAATATTAGCATTTATATTTTAATATTTTTATACTTACTGAATTTTTAAGCACCAGAATGTGAGGAATTCAATAGCTAATTGGTTGATTTTTATCCAAAACCAAATGTTTAACTTGACTAAAATAAATTTATTAACTTAGTTCAGTAATTTGGCACCAGGCCACATCCAAAACTAAAAATAAAAAGACACTTTTAGAAAAATATTTTTAATAATTCATCAATTAAATTGTTTATTAAGATACATATCATGTAATTCAGTATACACGGAAAAAGTTTAGAGAGTATACAAAGAAATTAAGACTTCCTGAATTCTATTCCCAGTGAACATAGGATCTATTTATGAAATAGTCATTTACACACATAATAGATATTTCAACTGAATAAAACAAATATTTGCAATAATATACTCAAATGAAGGAGAGAGATATTTTTGGTTGGGATAATCAGAAACAGATTTATAGTCTAGAAGAGGAATCAATCCAGTTCAGATAATTTGTAGAGTTTGAATAAGCTAATGGGGAAAGTGTGAGTAAAATACCATTGTTCTTTTGGAAACTAAAATAATGATTCGTAGATATGAGTTTAGTCATAACTTACATGGCTTCCTTTTCTATTACTTAATAAAATATAAATTATCATTGACATTTAATAAAATATGAAAATTAGTTCTAATAAATCATATAAGTAAACATTAAATCTGATAAAAATGGTTGAAACAAAGGCAAGAATTCAACATACAATTAAATCTGTTAGGATGTGTTTATATAAATGTCTTCATCCGAGAAGCATCTTGAGCATATTCTATTCTCTATTCTATTCTATTCTATTCTATTCTATTCTATTCTAGAGTACTTTAGAGACACTAGAATATCTTCAGGGACATAAGAATATAGAAAGCTAAAGATTCAATTATAAGATAATATGCTGGGGTTTGAAGTATGCTGAAGTTTATGCAATGTGCTCGAGGATCATATTTTTTTTTCTAGAAATGTTTTCTTTTAAGTTCAAGTGATTGAATATGTACCCAGAAATAAAAGCACTCAGGTGAATGGCTTGAGGGACAGGATACAGGAATATGACATTCACTGAGAATAAGCAGGGGGAAAAAAAGGTGGAGGAGACTTTGAAGAACAAAGATAAAGAATTCAGTAGATCTGGTCCAGTTGGTTTCAGGAACCTCATGTCTGTAGGCATATTAAGCTGCATGGTATAGTGGTACAGAGTGGAAGAGAGCCATAAAGTCAAGAGTCATCGACTTAGATGTTAAGTGAAATCAGGAGACAGTATGAGTTTCTTCAATAAGAGCTGTTTAGACAAAGAATAGAAGAGCATGTAAAGCAAAACAAATGAGCAATAAAAGGAGAGAGAGAGCGCGCGCCAAGCCAAGAAACAGACTCTTAGCTCTTGAGAACAAAGTGATGGCTACCAGAGGGGAGGTGGATGGGGGGATGGGTGAAATAGGTGCTAGGGATCAAGAACTGCGTTTTTGGTGAGCGCTGGGTGATGAAGGGAATTGTTGAATCACTGGGTTTTATACCTGAAACTATTATAACACTATGTACATTAACTATTGGAATTAAAATATAATTAAAATAAAAAAACTGAAAGAAACATTTAGATGGAGCATAGCCAATAGGGATGGCAATAGAGACAGAGTGTGGGTGACTAGAGAGGTAAGAGGGACTGTGTGTGTCTTCCACTACCCTATACAGCTACCAATTTTTTATAAACAGAAGTATGCTACATACACTTTTCAAAGTCAAAAAAAATCTAAATAAACATTTTAAGTAATGTATTTGTATTTCTATAAAAACTAATTTCTGTGGATAGATTTATGACACTTGATGACTATTTGCAGAAATACGGCGCTTTAGTAGAAAGTAAAACTTATATATTAAACTAAGTTTTGTAATCATATTTGTTTTCCATATGATCCTAAATGTAAAATGTATTTTTCCAAAGGGAAAAATAAAAAAGATTTTCAAAATAAAATAATAATAATTCAGCCCAGAATATTTTGATCTAATTGCAGTATTTATGATCTTTGAGCAAGTCACAATTCACTCAGGTTTTTTCAGAGAGACAACTAATGTTACATTTGATTTTTATAATCCTTGACATCTTAAATTATGGTTGCAGTACTGCAGATTTCATTCAGAAATATGCTCCATTGACTTAAATAAGAAGCTGGTTTTTGAAAGAGGGCTGAATTACCCTCCACACGCCACATACTTATTTTGTCCAGCAGGGATTTTAAAAAGGATGCTCACATGATAATTATTATCTGCTTCCTGTTGGCAGCTGCCCTATTTCAAAAACAGAGTTTGTGATGTCCCATATGACATATTTTGTGCTTCTTTTATTGATGAAGAAAAGGGAAAGACTAAACTGATTTAAATTAAATTTAGGGAAATAATGCTTCAAAGTTTAAGTACTTATATGCCAAGTTTCAGAGAAAAGCAAATAAAAACAGCCAAGTTATAAATCATTCAAGAAGGGGGATTTATGATGGAAACAACAAGCCAGGTTTAACTATAGCTTCTCTGCTGGGTTCTGCTCTATAGAACGGTTATAATAAATTGTGCAATGGATGAATAGAAAATAGAATTCTTTTAACTTCCTAAGGATAAGCTCCTGAGACTTACTTCTCTCTGACTTCGTATGCTTATGCATGCATATCTCTTTTATTCTTACAAATATTTTATACTGCATGGACTGTATCATACTTACCATATTTCAGAAAAAAAATTAGACAGCTACATATGATCAGATAGATATTCATGCCTATATTTTATTTTAATTTGGTACATTATGTATTTTTGCATACAGTGCCAGGGTTTCAGTACACCTTGCTGTAGGAAAACCCGCCATCTTTGAAGAAGCTATGGAGAACACATTTCATGTAGCTGAAAATGTCATTTGCAGTTTTATAAACAGCTGGAATATCATATAAAGTCTTTTTTTTCAAAATTATGTAGGGTTTAGTTTTAGGCTTACTGAAAATATTCTCCCTCTCAGCATTGTTGCTCAATCCATATTATGAAATCGGGGACTGGCCTGTACATTTTTTTTTCTCAACAGGTATAGTTTTTTCCACCTCCATTTACATTAATCAAAAGCTTGTAAGTTTTAAGGAAAAAAATAGAAAGAAGTAAAAGAGAGAGCAGGTAGGAAATAAGGTGAAAGAGCACAAAGGAAATAAGAAGGGCATACAGTGGCAAAGAGAAGACAATACATTGGAAGAAATATGAGGAAAAAATATCACAATAAATTGTTTTTCAAATATAGGACTACTGGTATTTAATATCCTGGATTATTTGTGTACATTTGCTGCCTAAGAAGCTGAAACAGATATAAAGAGGTTCAGAGAAGGAAGATAGGAGAGTAATTAAAAGGAAAAAAAAATTAAAAGTTCACGTCTCTAGAATTTTCCCACAGACCTAACAAGTACTCAATAGTTTGATCTGCTTACTAAGATTAAAAGTACCTTAAAAGGTAAGCTTCTTACTTATTATGCAGTGCCTTGTATTCAGAAAATTATAACAACCTTGTCACTTGCCATTTTGCAATTTATAGACCTTTCTATTAGGTAACCAAGAATAATTATTTTCCGAGGAAAAGCGTTTTCAACTTAATTTGTTACAATTTTCAGTCAAAAAATGATTTTGTACCAACTACAGTAGGACATAAATGAGATTTCAAACTAGGAGTCCCTGTATTCATCCTTAATATGGTGAACAAAGACATGTCACGTCAAAGGGTCAATATATACTTTCTGAGAATAGTGCTTCCTTAGCATTGAGAGGTCAGGAAAGGACATCCACTCTACCTGCGTACATTTCAAAAGTTTGCAGCAAAGTCAACAGGAAGAGTTTTGGGAAGTTTACCAGCTATGATTCTCTTCCAGGGCTTGCTCACGAGTATGAGGATAGGAAGCAGGAAGAAAGTTTCATGCCAGGAAGGCAGCAACAACAGAGAAGAGACAGTGTGACAAAAGGGGAAATGCCACCTTTTTTATTTCAGCATGTCTGTGAGATTTAGCAAAGTGCGGAATGTAGTAGGAGGGAGAAGGAGGTACACCCTGCACTAAGCTGTTATGTTAGGTTCACTGACACCGTTTGACTTAGTTCATAGGCAATTATGTATTCTTGAATGGGCAATTGGATTTTATTTACAAGTGACAGCCCACATAATTAGAAAAGACTACCTCCAATCTTTCAATGTGATTAAGTTTGTAAACAACATCAAAGCTTTGTTTTCCTTAATGATGTTTATAAGAAATAAAAGAAAATGAAATGGTCATGGGTAATGATAAGGTGCTACTTTGCACAGGGGGACTTAGCTTTTGACCTGCTGTCAGGAGAATGTAAAGCAGATGAAGTGGAAAAAAAACAGACTAACAATCAGGAAACCAGGGTTTTCATCTTGGTGTTGCCACTAATTAGCTGCCTAACCAAAAACATCAGAGAGTCTCTGAATTTGAATGTGCTCATCTGTAAAATGAGGCAGTTGTTGATCTCCAAAGCCCTTTCCAGTGCTAAAAATCTATATACATTGCATTCTCTTTTCTAGCGGCACAGATAGATTCATGCTGACCTATCCATGTGCATTTTTTTCTGATCTTTTGTGAGTAATGCTATGCTTCAGTAACCTTGACTGGAAATGTTTATAGGTACAGTCCGAGTGACAGAGAGACTCAAAGTGATTCGTTCAAGAATCAAAATCCCCACCACTGCCAATTAGCAAAGGCTCCAATCAATGAAGTCCCCTGGTGACACTGTGATGCCAGTAATTCCTTGGGGATGTTTCCATGAATGTCTCTTTGACTAAGAATGAACTACATGCACAGTGAAATAATCAATTAAATTTTCAATAACAATTGGACAAGATATACTCTCTTGAGAGCAAAATTACAGCTTATATTGCTTCTTCAACTGTATCTTTATAATATGGATAGAAAAGTTGGAAAAAGATCAGTGAATTAAGGAGATTATAAATCACACCCATGAAGTTAAGAGTGCTTCTGCAAGCTAAAGTAGCATGCATAAATATACTTAGATTTTAACAGCCCAACCTGATAGACATCAGTTGAGAGAAAGTGAGAGAGAAATGTTTATGTACATATAAAATATTATATATACAATTATATAATTATACATTATATATATATACACACATACAGTGGGGACAACTGTAATTGTCATAAATATTGCATTGACTTGTGATTCTAAGCCTTTGTTTCAGTCTCATCTCAAAATCACTGGGTTCTGCACCATGATATCTTGTGGAAATATTGATATATTGTAGTTAACTTTTAATAAATGTGTTCAATGTGTGGTGCCTTTAACAATCTGAGAACAGGGGCGCCTGGGTGGCACAGCGGTTAAGCGACTGCCTTCGGCTCAGGGCGTAATCCCGGCGTTATGGGATTGAGCCCCACATCAGGCTCCTCCACTATGAGCCTGCTTCTTCCTCTCCCACTCCCCCTGCTTGTGTTCCCTCTCTCGCTGGCTGTCTCTATCTCTGTCGAATAAATAAATAAAATCTTTAAAAAAAAAACAATCTGAGAACAAAATGAGTGACAAATGTACTTTTCAATAACACCTCTGAAATATGATATAAATAATAGAGTTTTGCTCTCTATTAACCAATTTGTCTAAGGCACATTGTTTAGGAGAACAAGGTCATGAATATGAAACCAATGTGAACTTTATTCTGTTATGTAGCTACAAACTTTATTACTGGTGTTTTCAAAAGCTCTTTCTCAAAGGCTTTCTTCTGTATAAAAAAAAGGACATTATGAGAGAATGTGGATAAATCAATATAAACCTTCATGTCATTTATCAAGAATAATAGGCTAATAATGGGTCAGTACTGACACAGAATTCAAATTTATAAAATATAAAAGACTGAGCAGACCATATGGTCCAGCCTATTGTCTGTGGACTAACCAAAGCAAATTGTTTTTCCTTTTATCTCCATTTCTTTTCTCTACGTCTCCTAAGGTCTCCTTTATAACTTAAAACATTTACCACATTGAAATACAATTTGACTTGAGAAATACTGATCCAACCCAACCCTATTTCAGATGAATTCACTGAGTTCTAGAGAGCTGAAGGGACTTTCTAGAATCAAATAGCTCATTAGAAGCAGAATTGGCACGTAGGTCTCCTGACTTCAAATGTAGCAATTATCTTTTAGTCTTCAGACATTTATCTTTTAGGCTTTGTTTAGGATAAAATCAAGATCAGATATTTTTAATATGGCTTTCTTATGGTATTCAAAATCCTGAATTTATGTAGGATGTTAGAACTCATATAATTTTTAGGGAAATTATATTCTTTCCCAGAAGATGTAATTAATCAAGTGAGAAAAGGGAGAACAGGGTTTTCAGCAATTAGAAACAGATCCAATAGTTTAGGAACCTTCACTGGACAGATGTGGGGGAAGCACTAAACGTCAGGTACAGATGTTGCTATCCATTTGAACCCATGTGCACAATGTAGGATCTTGACCCAGGATCACCTGTGATAAAAGTCTCCATGTAATTTCCTGCCCAAACTTCCAAGAGAATGCTTTCAGGAATTTTTAAGTAGGAAGCAGCATAATCACTGATAACCTTTACAAAGGCACATGACAATTCGCAGAGCCTTTGCCCTCCTCAGGCCATACGTAGAGGACCAGTTAATGGAAACATAGGGGGTGAGCCTATTAAGGAAGTAGGCAAATGGGCGGTAGGACTTCTACATTTCCAGTAGGGTAGGTCTATGTAAAGTTCATAATTTAAAAGGAGAGAAAGAGGCTGTTATTAGAAAGTTTTAAATGGAAGAGTTCCATTAATAGAATCAATACATTAGATTTGACAAAGAAAAACTGGTTAACTCCCAAAAATCTTTTCATGGTGCTCTTTGGCCAATTTAGCACAATCTGGGGTTTGCCCCCCATGCCTTTGAGAGTGTGTAATCAGAAAATTTGTCATATGCTTAATTAGAGCACTTAGATAAAAATCTCTGCCTTCTGTAAGTAGATCAACGTGAAGCCAAATATAATTTAAAAACTTGCTTTATAAGCATATAGCCAAGTATGTGATGATATATACATTTGAATTTTTAGCATTTCATTTTGAAATGGTGTTACACAAAAGTCACAAGAAAGAAAGTGAAATTTTAATGGCATCTGGATAAATGAGCCTGATGCTTCTATCTTCACACTGGAGACATTATTATCAATGTGACTGGAATATCCATGGTCTGATGTCTTAAAAGGGATGTGCCAATTTTTGCTCTGTGACACTCATTTTGCTTTTAAACCCAATCCATTCATAAAGGGCCAATTCTCAGCATGACATGCTGTATGTTACTTGGATTGCCTCCATGTTCAGCCTCTGAGTTGATTCATGTTTTAATGCTATGGAGATAGAGAGCAATACATAAAAATTGAAAGATTTTTTTTTTCAACCGTTTTTGTGAGACACTGGAGCAAAAACAGCATGTTTAGTGCTAAGAGACTGTAATAGCAGGAATGAGGGATTTTCCCCTGACTTTCCCCAAAACCAGTTCTGTTGGGAAGTGACAGCTTCAGAATTGTCATGGGGCATATAGTGGGATACAGATGCCTGGCCAGAGGCTATGGTGCACCCATGGATGCTGAATAGCCAGGAGGGTATCCTAGCCGAGCCGTACTTACATTCAGTGATGATAGACCAGAATTCTTCAACAGTAAGTGTAAGAAATCCCTTCGTGTCCCTGGAAGTACTTTGAGAGTGTTGTGTTGAAGATAAACATGAACAACTCAGGCCAGCAACCTATAAAATGTAGACTATTGATAATATACCATCATTTTATCCATTGGCTATTAAATAATAGGGAAAATTGATTTTCAAAGAATTTAATTTTCAAAGAAAAAGTTTACATCTTCCTTTACCAAACACTTGATTCAGGAGACATTTTACTACTCCTAGACTTATGTGAAGCACCAGCCCTTCTCCAAACGGTGGGGAAATCTGTTGTTGAGCAGTTCACGACAGCATGACAGTGTAAAGGCTTATGTGAGCTCTAGGTCAGTGGTTCAAAATGTAACCCTGGTTACTCTGGGCTTTAAGCCAAGAGAACTAATCCCCCAGAGTCTTTGGACCCTAATGTGTCAAACATGCCTTCTTGAAACCGCTCACTAGGGGTCCCATTATTCCAGTCAGTGTCAATGGCTGAGAGAAAATCAGGGACTTCTAATTTTTCTAAAACAAAGTAGAACATTTTTGAGCAACGTTGCTGGGATGCTGACATAGTGAAAAATGTTTACTGAATTCAGTCACTATTGGAAATGTTTAAATTGTTCCAACAAGAAATGCAAATTCCATTCATTGTTGATGACGGGGAGAAAAATACCGCTCATGAGACTAGTAATACACTTTTTGAGTATAATACTCAAGGAATTATTATTAACTTCGGTTCAAATCGTCACACATCTGAAAGTCTCTGTGCAAAACATACTGCCAGTGCCTACAGGAAGTTCCACACTTTTAGCTAGTAGAATCTCACGGTTGGTTTGTTTGCTTGTTTATGTACCTATATGGCCTCAAGACTTAAATTTAAGATTATCAAGATTCAGCTGTACTAATAGCCAAACCTGTTTATACCAGTTGAACTTGTCATAGCATTGAAACTAATGAATTTTAAGGAGGAACATTGAGCTTTTTATACAAAATGTTTTGAATTTGTTACAAGATGTGATAAAGTGAGTTACCAAAAAATCAAATGAATGAGCATAAGTATAAATATTTTAAAATAAAAAAAGAAATTCTGCATTTAATTTGCTTTGTAATTTAAGTATTAATCTAGACATTGTACCTTGAGATCATAGATTTAATTTTTTGAAGTTTTGAAAGATATTAGAATCCTTCTTAAGCAAACTGTATATTCTTTTTTTTTTTTTAAGATTTTTTTTTTATTTATTTATTCGACAGAGATAGAGACAGCCAGCGAGAGAGGGAACACAAGCAGGGGGAGTGGGAGAGGAAGAAGCAGGCTCCTAGCAGAGGAGCCTGATGTGGGGCTCGATCCCATAACGCCGGGATCACGCCCTGAGCTGAAGGCAGACGCTTAACCGCTGTGCCACCCAGGCGCCCCCAAACTGTATATTCTAACACTGTAGCCTCCTACAATTAGGTTTGTAGATGAATATCAACTTATATACTTTAAACAAAAATGTCATGTATTCTTATGTTAATTTTCAAGCTTTCCTTCCTAGTAGCACTTATAAATTTACTGACAAATTAATCACTTGAACCAATCATGAAAGGTAGGCAAACTCAAAATAATGAATATGCTAAGGCTTGTACAATCTGATCTTGTCTTAGGATTTTCCTGCTGTTATCATTTTGTTGTTTTGTTTGTATTTTTTTTTCATCCAGTAATACAGATATAAAACAGGAAGATACCCAGTCTCTACTGAGGAAAATCCCTTTATAAAAATATTAATTTTCTTCTTTTTTAAACTAAAAGCACTGAAGATCAATTGCAAAGAGCATGGAAATGTTTAGACTTAATGTTTAAACTATGGAAATTATTAAATAAGCAGATGATGAATTTCCATTCTGATATCATATTTGCTTATCTTTTTCAGTATGTATAGATGGTTTTAGATGGATGCATGAGTATCTAGATCTAAGCCTAGAGAAATAACGCTTACTAAAAAGTAACTGAAAAATATGTAGTCGGTGATGCAGTAAGTGAAAAACACAACGAAAGAGCAGAACAAATGCTGTTTTAAGATTCAGTAGTCTATTTCAAGATTCAGGAATAAATGAATAATTGTTATAATAATGAGTTGGAAACACTTTAACTTCGTATAATAAAGTTGAAATCAAATTTGGATGTATTCAGTGTTTAATGCATACTTGTTGCCAAAAGGATGCTGGCTGTGACGTTCTCTTCCACCTCCTCCTTTATTGGAAAGCTTACCCATATAATTTTTCTATAAAAAAGAAGAAATAGTATATGCTCTTTTCATTCAGCTATTTTATGCCCCACAGTATGATGAGGAAGTCGTCTGAAATATATATGCACTATAAACCATACTACTACTCTATGGATAGTGAAATGACCAAGAAGTTTGAGATTGTTAAGCAGAAGTTAGAGGACAAATCCCTTTCAACATTTTAGTTATGGACTTTTTAACTCCCTGAAACATTTGGCTCGGATTTGACAGCACAGCACACTGCAGAATATCTTATCTCTTTTGTCTGAAACCACTGCAGCCACATTGTCACATTTTGGTTGACTGATTCTCAAGTTGTAATTCAGTTGGAGCATGACTTTTGTAGGAGATCTGGCACAAGGAAGGAGATGGTGATGATGAGGCTCCTGGAGGGGTGAGGATGAAAGTCTCTGTACATAAATTCTCAAGCAAAGCCTTCACATAAGAAACAAAATAGTAACCTCTACAGTCATTATTGCATTTTCTTTTCACAGGCAAATAGATAATTTGTTTAGTAAATGTTCTAAAAGGATACCTCATAATACAGTTTCCAAATTATTACATGTGTCAGAGAACAGATGAAACTGAAAAACTATATTATGTATGATCTGTTTCCCTTCTTCTATCATATACAGAATTTTCTTTGCCAACATATTATAAACATTAGGGGAATTTTACAAAAATTGCTTTTACACACATATATGTATACATACACACACATTTATATGTGTGTGTGTATATATATATATATATATATAAACGTAAAATATATACATATATATGTCTCTGCCTTCTGCTCCTGACACAAATCTCCTAAACCCTTAAAAATAGGGGTAGTAAGAAAAGTCTTCTGTTCTAACATTTAGTCTTTGACTCCAGTTCTTGACACAGAGCCTGTAAAACCTTTGTAATTTCCTGAGTGATAGGAGTATCTGAATCTGAGCTCCTGAATCTCTTGGTATTTCTTGGGTATAGGAACCCTTCTTTTTCTTAATGAGGTGACTCAGGGTGGCCTGGATGGGGTCTGGTCACCAGAAAGATCGAGCCATGATTAGAATCTCGGGACTTTTAACCCCACCCCCAACACCATTCTCCAGAGATAGAAGAGGGCCGGGAAGTGGAATTAACTGACCATACCTACATGATGAAGCCCCCGTAAAAATTCCAGGAGTATCAGGTGTGGGGAGCTTCCAGGTTAGTAAACACATACACATACTGGGAAGGTGATGGACCCCAGCACCACAGAGAGAGAAGCTCTGGCACTCAGGACCCCATCAGACCTTATCCTATGTGCCTCTTCAACTGGCTTTTCATCTGTATCCTTTAATATGTACTTTATTATATCATAAACTGGTGAATGTAAGTAAGTGTTTCCCTCAGTTCTGTGAGTCATTTTAACAAATTATTGAACCCAAGGAGGAGCTCGTGAGAACCCTGATTTATGGCCAGTAGGTCAGAAGTACCTGTGATAACCTGGGACTTCAGATTAATAAGAAATAAAATTTATTATTATTTCACAATGGGTAAAGTAATTTTTGTGAAATTGCCTTAACATTTATAATATATTGTTTAGCAAAGAAAATTCCTCGGAAGATAGAAAGGAGAAATAGATCAAATGTTAAATTGAGAAAATTGAGGGCACTATTGTGGGACTGAGCCCTTAACTTGTGAGATCTGATGTTAACTCCGTGTAGATAGTGTCAAAATTGAATTGAATTATAGGACACCCAGCTGGTATCACAGAATATTGCTTGGAGTAGGGAAAAACAAACAAACAAAAAAACATTGGTTACCAATGACAAAAATTCTTTGCTTGACTAAACTTTAGTCAGGCTCTTGAACCTTTTTCTAGGCCAATCTGTACACTTCTTTGCAGATTTCAGTTTTAGCAAGAATACTAGTAAGTCAGTTTAATAGGAACCCCCTACCCTCGATATCTGATCACCCTTAATATCTGATAAGGTTCCTCATCCTCCACCATTCTCAGGCCTGGCTTCAGCAAGAATCCTGTTAGGTTGGTTTAGCAGAATCCCCCTTACTATTGATATTTCCTCTTCATAATTTTCCATTCACTGACCCCCTCCCCTGCCCTTTGGCTATAAATATAGCCACTTGCTGTATTTGCTCTTGGGTTTGAACCTAATCTTTTCCCCAATTTAAAATCTCATTGCAGTGGTTCCTATTCCTGTCACAACAGTCCTGCATAAAGTCTACCTTACCATCTTTAACAAGTGTCACTGAATAATTCCTCCTTTAACCCCAGAGATGCCAGCAGTGCTCTGTGTAAATAGTAAATGAGAAACACACAGGACTGTTTTTTCCTTTACACACTTTCAATAATTAAATCAAATATTTTTCATTCATTTTGGGTCTGTAATTTAAGGGAAGTGGGTCATGAAGAATTCTCTATTAAAAGTATTAGTGATTCTGCGTCAGTAAAACTCAAGCATTCACAAAAGCATTTAAAATACCTAGGAAATGTCACTGAAGAAAAAGTTTACGTAGTCCACGCATAGCGGACATCAAAACATTAGGTAGCAAAGTTCCAAGCTGTTACAGCTGGGTTGTTGGTAGGGTGCATGTCTTATAGTGTCATTAAACAACTGACATAGAATCAATTACTTCTGCCCAGTAAGGGAGGTTTTTTTCTAGGTAACCTCTAAACTATTTTCTTCCCACAACCTTTCTTAACTCAGATGCCTCCTACCACAGCCACAGAGCTGAACAAAGACAGGATGTAGAGGAAAGATTTAGCGCACAAAGAACTAATCCATTCCTGCACATCCAGGAAATGTTGATGAAATTTTGCTGAAAGCTTTGTGAAGTACAAGACTAATATTTCTGGATCTTTAGAATCAAACCAGGAAAAGCAGTACCTAGAGACTAGAGATGTGTTTAATGAAGACTCTGCTTTAATCTTTATTAAAAGATAAGCAGCTGAGTTTTAACATAGTTGTCTCACATGAGATAGAGAGAATATCCAACAAAATCACTAAAAAGAACTCCAGTAAATCATGAAAAACAAGTCACCCAATAGACAAATGCCAGGTGATATGAACTAAATAGGAAGAAAAAAATGAATATATTAAAAGGTGTCCAATCATATTAGTAATCAGAAAAATGGGGGTGGAGATATGTTGATATACAGATTTATACCCATTTAAGCTAACAGTATAAAAGATGACAGACAACACATAGTATGGATTGGAAAGGTTTTGGAAAAATGGAAACTCTCAAACACTGTTGAAGAGAGGGTAAATTCATATAACTACTGTACAGCGTGTCAGAGAATATATAAAAGAATTTTGAATGTTTTAAAGAAATAAAAAATTAATAAAATAATAAAGGATACAAATTTAAAAATTAAAAATGGTTTTTAATATGTAGATAAGCTTATAGCTCTAGATATATCACCTGCCTGAATGTTTACAAATATGCACTAGAAAACTTTTATATGGTTGTTTATTGGATCCCTCTTTATAAAGAAGGAAATAAAAAAAAACACTTCCGATGGTATGTAGATATGTAAAGAGAGGTATATCAATAAAATGAATTATAATCCAACCATTAAAATGAGTTAATGAAATATCTCCATATCAATATGGATACAAATATCTAAAGATAGATGAGATAATACTATTATGTGATAATAATTCATGTAAGCTTAAAAACAAATATTTCAAAATATTCCATGTAATTAGATGTATTAGCAATAAAATTTGGAAAGGAAGGGTAGGAAATGGAACAAGAAAAGTAATGGAGGGAGTGTCTATTTTTTTCCTACTTATTCAAAAAAACTGAGTCTAATATAATACATATTTATATTCACTAATTGTGGCTACTTACGTGATGAGTAGACTATATATTCTGTATGTTTTCATTTATTTCAAAATCAAAATATTTAAAATTATTATGTCATATTTAGATTAAATAGTGTAACTTGTTAAAGAAAGACGAAAATCTGAAGAAAACAGTGAAAAAGAAGGTATTTTTAGTTATGCAGATTCACAAAGGAAGGTTTTTAGTGAAAGGGAAATCGAGTGCACACAGAAACGTCTACTGTGTTGTATAAAAATAATGTGACCCTTCAGAACTATAAAGTGTACAATATGTACTTTTAATGTCCTAATGTTATACATCATTTCACAATTCATCCTCTCAGTCCACTTATAAACAGAAGCGCTTTCATTTGCTGTTAGCTGTTAATTATTAGACATACTATTTGTTTAACCATAACTACACATTTCAAATCTTTAATATAGAAATAGTTACAAAGTTACTAATAAGACATTTTATCAAATTGTGCTTTGATTTTAAACATTAATGTTACAAAATGATTGCAATGAGAATATATATGTGAGTAAGAAGTAGCTATAGTGATATTTAATCAATCAAACTGTCCTATGCAATTTCTGAAATGGGATTTTTGTTAAATATTTCAATCCAAGGGAGAATTTAAAATTGTCTGAAACAAAACTGAGGGTTGCCAGAGGGGAGGGGGATGAGGAGATGGGTTAACTGTGTGATGGACATTGGGCAGGCTATGTGTTGTAATGAGCACTGGGCATTACATAAGACTGATGAATCGCAGACCTATACCCCTGAAACCAATAATACATTATATGTTAATTCATTAAATTTAAATTAAAAAATAAAATAACTAAAATTGTCTGAAATAGCATTATGCTCTTGAGTTATTTAATAACATAACTTTCAATATAAATATATAATGCCAGTTTCATGATATATTTACCCACATTTTGTAAGGCTTGGTATTGTGAAGTAAGACAAAGGTTGATGAATTACATTATATTTGTCTTCATATAAAAAGAAAAGACTTCCTGCAGTTCCCTTCTTCCCCCAAGACACTGTCAGTAAATCAATTAAATTAATATATTTATGATGTATAACTCTGAAGAACAACAGCTGAAGAATATCATTGACTTTTCTCTCCATCCTCTTGACTTTTTAAAGTGACCTATTATTTTTATAAAGTGACAAAAGGAAAAACATCACAGCAGTAAAATGACTTTATTATTATACTGTTGGTCAGCTTACAATGCAGCAACTCCATAGGTAAGGAAATGCAGAAGGAACAGCATTACAAAAAGTCAAAGTTGTAGTTAAGGATAGATATAGAATATATTTCAGGAGATGTTCCAGACAAGGCAAAATTCAAAAATATTGTGAGATAGAATCAATATCAAGGGTGATTTATAGAACATGTGGGAAATCATAACTTTAAACCCTTTTTATTTGTGTCAATTCATCTTTTTCTACCTCAAGTTCCTTTGAACACACACATTTCCCATACCTATTTCCTGCGGATCAACTTCAGTATTCTAGGAAACTGGAAAATATACTTTCTGTGTTTGTACAAAAGACAATGAATTAAGATACCCACATTTTGTCTGGAAGGAAAATAATAGAAACTTACTTTTATACTTTTTATATTGAGATGTTTGTATCAAATTGAAACCAAAAAATACTCCACTGTATTTCATGAACATATATTTAATTTCTCAGATATTAAAAATGGAATATCTATATTCATAATTCTTTCTTAATCTCTTCTCATTTTGCTTCCCATTTGACCATTTTTGACATTTAGTATCATTTATTCATTACCAAGGTAGAAAATGTTATAAATCAGACACATGCAATTTTTACATAATTTTTTTCTGGTAACTGATTTGCATAGGGGCTGGGGTAGAATGAGTACCTCTTTCTTTTTTCTTTTTTGACGACTTATTTATTTATTTTAGAGACAGAAAGTGAGAGTGGGGGGAGGGACGAAGGGAGAGGAGGTGAGAGAATCTCGAGCAGTCTCCGTGCTGAGCATGGAGCCTGACAAAGAGCTTGATCTCAGGACCCTGAGATCATGACCTGAGCTGAAATCAAGAGTTGGAGGTTTAACCAACTGAGCCACCCAGGTGCCTCTGAGTACCTTCTGTTTTTATTATTATTAAATTAAAAGCTGTGATATATCATTGTGTACAGGTATAGGTTACAGAAAAACTCAGTGAGGGGCACCTGGGTAATGCAGTTGAGCAGCCTAATATTGCTTTCCACTCAGTCCATGTCTGTCACATAACAGCACTCTGGGGAAAAATAAACAAACAAAAAACTGGCCTAAATGGTTAATTCATCCTTAGAAATCATTGCTTATACCATTAAAAAAAAATAAAATCAGTACTATTACTCTACCTGTAACTGATTGCAAATGAAGAATTGATTTGCTAGGGTCAATGGCCACCATGTAAAAGAATAGGGATTACGGATTCAACTCTACTCAGTAAGGTCACCACAGATTGAGTGGAGGCAACTTGCGCAGTTAAATCCTCTTATGGGGAAAGTGTAAATGGTGTGTGAACAAAAAAATCTGAATCTCTTCTCACTTTGCTTCCCCAACTGACACTAACTAACTCATCAGAAAGCCTAGGGTGCTTGTTGGTTTTGGTATACAGTCCACGGTGTCCATGATGTAAAAGTACTACCTTATATTCTTTTATATATTTCTATAGAATATATTCACCAAAGGGAATCTGTGCATTTCTTTTTTCACTCAAATTTTAAAAGCCTAACTAATGACTATAGGTTGCCAGATATAAGGACCTGTTTCCTTTGTCATTTTTATAAATATATACCCACTATTTAATGTTTTATAGACTAGACATCTCTTTTCTCTATATTGAGTTGGAAATATTTTGATCAGTTAAGGCAGGAGAAAAGTATCATGGTAAGGTTGTCCTTTGCAAATCTATTCTGGTTTCATGACACATCCTGCATTATTTTTAAGGCAATACTGTAGCTAACAGTTAATCTTTGGAATCAAATAGATTGTCGTTTGAAATCCAGTTCTTCCCTTTACTTATAGTAAGATCCAGGACAGTTTGTGCAATGCCTCCGAAAATTGTTTTTGTGGTTTTTTTTAAAAATAAAAATAATAATACCAGACCACAGAGATAATATACTTTAAGCACTTAGCAGCTTCTGAAATGTAGTAGTTCTCTGAAAAATGATGGTAGTTATTATTATTAAAAGAAAGACTGAAAGTAACTAGAAGATGGAAAATATCACCATGCAAAATTGAAAATGGGAATCATAAAAAAAAAAAAGACAGACAAGTAGGATAGGAGCATTTGCATCAGAGAAAACATTGAATTGATAGGATCTAAAAATGGCAAATGCCTATGCTGACTGTGACTATTTGCTCTTCAAGTAATTATTCTCTGCAACTATCAAGGCGTCTCTGCTAATGAATACCACCCCTACTTGGGCAGCAAATCAGTTACATGTGCATACACCACCACAGCTTCCTGGTGCTTTGTGATTAATCATAAAGACCAAAATTAAGTGATTATTTTCTTACACTAAGAGGCCACAATAAGAATGAGAATATGTCATACATTGTCTTGTAGTAATAGTGTTGGATCCACACTGAACCATCCATGCCCTCTTGCCCTGTTACCTTAGGGTCTAACTTATTTAGGCAAGACAAACCTGCTGTACTGCTCTAAGTAGCATCCAGCTGCCTTCCAGAATGCATTTGGATAGTCGTACGTTGCCATTAGTTTTCTGGTCCCATTCAATCACTGGAAGATAGTTACTGAAAAAAAGTCATTAAATATCACACCCTAGGGGTTCCTGAGTGGTGCAGTCAGTTAAGCATCAGGCTCTTGGTCTCAGCTCAGGTCATGATCTCAGGGTCCTGGGATTAAGCCCCATGGCTAGCTCCATGCCCAGCAGGTGTTCCACTTGAGATTCTCTCTCTCCCTCTGTCCCTCCTGCTCATGCTGTCTTTCTCTCTCTTGAAAATAACAGTGAAAAAATCACAACCCAACACTGCATGATGTTAATACCACAACAAATATTGATGTAATGAATGATTAGCAAGACAAGTTCTAGCTTTGTGAATCAGCCAGCTACGAATGCCTGACTGCTAACACATAAAGTATGAAACGTAAAACAGCGCCATCATAAGGTGTTTAACCTTACAGTGAATGGAGATTCGTTTCAGGAAAAAATATATGTTACAGTTGCCATTATTCTGAGTACTCTGTGGAGCAGCAACACTCTGGGTGATCTATCCACTAGTATCCAACCACAAACTACATAGCTTCACTATATAAATTTAGAGCAAGTGATTAGAAACTTTAATAGCAATTTGACAAAGTACGTTATGTCTGTTGAATGAAATAAAATGGACCCATATTTTTATATTTTTTGTTTTTATTTTACTTTTATAGTGATATATTTTATATATCTGTGTACAAGAATTTGAAAATGATTAAAAAAAAAAAAACCTGATCATTTACCTGGATAGTTTGGGAAGAACTAAGATACAGTTCTACTATTCAAAGTACAACATTCAGACTAGCAGTTTTAGTATCCCCTGGGAGCTTGTCAGAAATACAGAATCTCAGGCCCCAACCCCGACCTACTGAGTCCAAATCTGTACTTGAACAAAGTAAATAGTATGTACATTCAATTTTAACATCTATTTGATAATGAACATATAATAAATACTGAGTTGTGCAATTTGGTAAATTTTGACACATGTATATGATAGTAAAACCGTCACCACAGTGAAGATAGTGAATATACCCATTGACCCCAAAAGTTCCCTTTGCTCCTTTATAATTACTCTATTATGCTGTTCACCTTTCCTGCCTCATTTTTAGGCTACCGCTTCTTCGCTTTCTGTCACTGTAGATTACTTTGCATTTTCTAGAACTTTATAAAGTGGAATCATACATTGTTCAGTCTCTTTTCTCTGGCTTTATTCATTTGACAATTATTTTGTGACTCATTAACATTGTTACATATATCAATAGTCAGTGTGTGTTTATTGTTATTCTATTCAATTCCATGTAGTATTCTATTACATGGACATATCACAGTTTATCAATTTCCCTGTTGATAAACACTGGTGTTTGCAGTTTTGGAGTTATTATAAATAAAGTTGCTGTTAATATTTATATATAAGCCTCCATATGGACAATGCCTTAGTTTCCCTTTCACAAATACCCAGGAGTGCAATGCTTCAACCCTGTGATTGGTATATATTTAACTTACTAAGAACTCTCAAATTACAGTTGTACTATTTTACATTCCCACCAACACTGTATTAAAATTCCAGTAACTCCACTTTCTTGTCAACAGAGGGCATTATCAGTCTCTCCTGTTTGGCTTTATAAAAGGTATTTGTGTTATTTCATTGTGTTTTTCATTTGCATTTATCTAATAAATAGTGTCATAGAGCATATTTTCTTTTGCCAGTTTGCATCTGTATGTGATATTTGGTGAGATAACTGTTAAAACCATTTGCCCATTTTTATTTGGTTGTTTTATTTTATTTGGTTTTGAAACAAATATTTTGACTAGATCTACTTTATCAGCTTATGATTCATAAGTTTTTCTCACATTCCCTTATATTTTCATTCTTTTATCATGCTTTTAAGAATCATGCTTTTATTGGTACATCTAGAATATATCCTCCTAATTCAGGTCACGGATATTTTGTCTTAGGTCTTTTTCTAAAAGTTTTATAGCTTTAGTTCTGAAATTTAAGATTCAGGTTAATTCTAAAATAATTTCTACAGATAATGGGAAATTAGAGTCCAAGTTTGTTTGTTGTTTTTTGCTTTTGTTTTGCATACATATATCCAATTGTTCCAGCATCATTTGCTGAAAAGACTAGACTTTACTACTGGTCTTTCCACACCTTCATTAAAAATCTATTGTCCAAATATGAGTGGGTCTATTTCTGGAATCTTTATTCTACTCCATTGATCTACACATCTATTTTGATATGAATACCACATTTTTTGGGGAACTGTAGCTTTATAAGTCTTGAAATTAGGTACTGTTATTCTTTCAACTTTGTTCTCCTTCAAAGTTATATTGTCCATTCTAGATTCTTCTTTGTATATTCATAGGAGTTTTTCAATCAGTTTGTCAACTTCTACCAAAAATACCCATGTGGGTTTTGATTTGGGATGCACTGAATCTTTAGATTATTTCAGAAAAATTGCCATCTTAACTATATTGACTCTTCCAAACTTTGAACATGGTTTGTCTCTCAGTTTATTTAATTCTCCTGTAACTTCTCTCCATTACATTTTGCCCTATTCAATGTAAAGGTCTTATATATCTTAGTTCGGATTTATCCCTAAGTATTTTACATTTTGGATATGATGTTAAAATGGAAATACTTTATTAATTCAATTTCCAACTGTTTATTGCAAGTTGAAAAACATTCAAGTGATTTTTTTGGGGGGGGGTATATCAATCTTACGTCCAGCAACTTTGATAAACAAACTCATGAGTTCTAGTAACATTTTAGTGTATTCTATCATCTTTTCTGTTATAGATGATCATGTTATCTATTAATAAAGTAGTCCAGTCTACTATTCATTCCATCTAGTGTATTTTTAATTTCATTTATCGTGTTCTTTATCTCTGATTCATTCTTTTTTTATCTCTATGTTAAGGGTTTCCCTGATGTCCTCCACTCGAGAACAAGTCCAATGCATGTCTTATGATCACTACTTTAAATTCTCTATCTAGCATATTACTTACCTCTGTTTCACTTAGGTCTCTTGCTGTGATTTTGTCCTGTTCTTTCATTTGGGACATATTCTTCTGTCTCCTCAATTCGTGTGTCTGTTTCTGTGTAAACCACCCTTTCATTCTTAATATAAAGCCCACTTGGTCATGATGAATTATCCTTCCTACACATTTTTAGATTTGATAGCTTAAATTTTATTTAGAATATTTACATCTTTTTCATGAAAGAC
Organism: Ailuropoda melanoleuca; assembly: GCF_002007445.2. Classification (NCBI taxonomy): domain Eukaryota; kingdom Metazoa; phylum Chordata; class Mammalia; order Carnivora; family Ursidae; genus Ailuropoda; species Ailuropoda melanoleuca. Next base: position 19,688,653 of record NC_048236.1, read on the forward strand.
ATTGGTCTATGGTTTTCTTTCCTTATAATGACTTTGTCTAGCTTTAGCATCAGAATAATGGTAGCTTCCTACAGCATATCAGGAAGTAAACCCTCTTTTTTCAATTTGTTTAGAAGATATTGTACTGAATTTATACTATTTCTTCATGAAATATTTGGTGGAGTTCACCAGCAAAGTTAGATAATTCTGGATCTCTTTTTGTCTTCCTCACACACACAAATGAACATATTGATATAGGAGCTTAAAAGACTCCAAATAAAATAATCTCGAAAGAAGATAGGTCGTTGACTTCAACTTACATCTTAAAAAACTAAGAAAGAAAGAAAGAAAGAAAGAAAGAAAGAAAGAAAGAAAGAAAGAAAGAAAGAAAAGAAAGAAAACCAATGGCAAGGAGAAAAAATGAAATAATAAATATCAGAGAGGACAATAAACTAAAAAACGAAACAACAGAGAAAAATCTATAAAATCAAATCTGCTTCTTTAAGATTACCACACACAAAAAATCATTCTTTTGCATGTGGATATATTGTTTCAAGTTTTATGGTTACCTGTGCTCACTTAACATTCTATATCAGTTTTAGGATGGATTTTTTTTTTCATTTCTGCAATATTACCACGAATTACTCGAAAATACACAATAAACAAATTAAATTTATTTAATGAGTTTTTTTGGACATTGAAACTGCATCCAACTTCAAAAGAATCATAATGAGGTAAAGAAAAGAGATGTCTAAATATGTTAGGTTCGTAGTATATCAGAAAGGAGATTGAGGAACAAAAATCATTTTAGTTGATAAAGTTAATATCTTTTCTTCTCTGGAGCATGCCCTGTGAATATGCCAATTTGAAGCTCAGTTACAATGGGAGAAAAATAAGTGAGGGCTGAATGTATAAAATGTGTTATGTTGACTTAAAGCATTTTAAAATGTAGAGCCTTCCTTTTGATAACTAGATCATATTTTCCTCGGTGCATCTGAGCAAATAAATATACAGAAATCAGCATACCCTAGCAATTACCAACTTTCCTAGTATCATACATTTTCCACTGTTCCTGTATTTCCCTGTCATTGAGTAATATAATTACTATACTGGATGTTCTTTATTTTCTGCAAAGATATTCTTCATCCTCTGCCTTGTAATGCAGTTGAAAATATGCTGATAAATTGAAAAATGCTTCAGTGTTAAAATGAGTGCATCCCAACTTGCTTATTTTTTTAAGAGCAAATAAAAATATTTCCTCAATAACATGATTCCAATCTGTGTGAGTTTGCCTATACTGATTATAAAAGGGGGGTAAGTTTTAATTAGAAAAATAGAGTGCTTAAGCAAACTGAAACTTAGAAACAACAAAAATTCAATATGAAGATGAAGTTTAATTCTATTCCTTCACTAATAGTTCTATATATGTTTGTAATAGTAATCATTTTAAATAATTTTCATGAGGAAGTTAAGTTTCTGTGACTTGAGAACTTGACATTATTTGCATTTGTTCCTATCCTGGAAACTCATAATGTTGAAGATATATTGAAGAGTAATTTTGTTAAATTTAAAATTCAACCAAATTTGCCCTTAAACCATTTGAGACAGATGGAATGTCAATAAATATTTAATAGTTCTTCTTTTCTCAATTTTTTTCGAAATTTAGTATCTACCAGGAAAAAAAAATGAGGTTTTTGAACTGTTATATCTAATGCCCCTTGCCAGTTGTCTTTCTACTTTTCTGTGATACTGACTTTTTATATCTTTTATGAAGTTAACGTACTCTAAAAACCACAATCCATTGCTTTATTGTAGGGGAGGCAAAATGGATAAAATTGAGACATTGTGCCACCATTAACATTAATATATTTTAATTTAACTCAAAATGGGTTAACTAGTTGCCCAGAACACATGCATAAATAATTTAAGATAATATCTACATTGCAAGGTCACTCTCTGTGATGCAGCCATTTCAAAATGTCCAATTTTGAGGTTAACATTTCCATATAGGCTAGCAAAAGATCTGATCATTAAAGGGGTGATATAATTTGGGAAGAATTAGTTCTTAAGAGGATGTGGGATTTATCTCTGCTCCAGCTAGGAAAGAACATAATCAAAGGAGAGAAAAATATCATTTCACTACTGAGTAGAAAGTGAAAGAGGTTTTTGAATTGGAGACTAAATAAAATCTAAACCAATTACCTTCCTTTACAAACACAGCTAGAGAGGGTTGTCTCTAACTGGCTTAAAGATACAATATGTGAGATTAATCATTCAATTTGTGCTTCCCTGTTTCTCCCATACATTCATCATCAAACCTAGTGAATCATAAATGAAAATAAAGTATATACATACATATAAAATTAGTAGATATATAATATAGATATAAGATATATATATGCACACACATTTTTGCATACCTATAAAATTTAAGTTATTTTAGAATGAACATCACAGACACCTGTGATGAGGACTTAAAGTCACAAATAGTATTATTTTCTTTACTTTTCTTAATGACTTGAGACTGATGGTAAGTAAGTATCGGTCACCTAGAGGTAAAGGAGGTTGAATATTCATAAGTGTGTGTGTGTGTGTTCTCTAGATTTATTTTGAGGTAAATAAGAAGACCCATTTTGACCTATTTCTGATTGCTTTAATGAAAAAATGCTCTATTCAAGCTGCCAGTCCTAACAATAGTTAAGATACCAGGTTCTGACTCACTCTACCCTAGGAAAATTCTACATTTTGAAATACACCAAAGTTTAACGTATTCAAGGACATGGACTTCCTTCATGTTGGGCCTCTGTAGCACCATCGCAGACTGGAAACCAGAAATAAGGTACACCACAACATGAGAAAAAATGCTATCTAATAATTATTGGTTGAAATTTACAGAAATTCTCAAGTACCCAAAAGTAAAAGTCTTCCCATGATTGATCTCTCACTTACAAACTTGTAACAAACTTTGTGACACTAATAAGCAATATAAATATTTTGGGATTATGTCTTTTAAACAAGGAGAGCTGTCAAGAAGACTCCCTGGTCTGAAATCAGTTCATGGTTTGATTTAGTTATATGGACTTGTACATATGGAATTGATTTTGTCATATGGATTCTAACAGGGTCCTGGTAAAAGCCAGGCCATACATATATACACACACACATATATATAATATATATTAAATATATATTTATATATAAATAATATATATATATATATATTTGTGTGTGTGTGTGTATATATATATGTGTATATATTTTTTTTTTCTCATTTGCTGGGACTCTGAAATTTCCACTTTGGAGAAATGTTGCAAGAGTGATTTTTGTAGTTCCAAAATTGAGGATAATTTATATGGGGAAGGAGGAAGGAGGCACACATTGTTCTCATTGCAAGCTTAACTTTACAATGCATCATGTTCGCCTCTAACCTTATTTGTTGGTATGACTGCTGCTAGACGTATATACAATATTATTATTCCTTCGAATTTGATCAACTTTCTCCAGGTGATATGCTTAGGAATATAAAGTCAGTATATGTTATTTTAAGCTTACACTGAGATTAGTGTTAAAAACAGCTTACAGATCATTTTATAAAGAAAACAAAACTAACATTTTGAAGAAGTTATGCACGCATATGAGTGTGTATGAATACGTGTGAGTGTGACTGGGTGTGTAGTAGCAAAGCATTGCATCTACTACTTTTTTTTTAAATTAAAAAACTCTTCTAAGAAAAAAAAGAGACAAAAATAACATTTATTCTGTACCTCCAACACTTGCATTCTGATATTTTTATAAAACAAGAACAATCCTGAATTCACATGTAACCTCACTCTTTAACACTTGTCCCCCCAAAATGCTATAATTTTTTAGTCTCTCTTCAGAATTCTTCAGCAATTGTAAATGTATCTTCCATTTTCAGGGTATAATTCATTTGAAGACAACAATATGGATAATACTATATGTAGTCTTTCTTATGTCTATGTTGCAGAGTTTTTCCTTTAGTGCCCACAGTTTTTGGTCTCACAACTTCAAAGAATGGAGAGGTAAACCAGACCAAGCATGGTGAGCAGCAAAGCAAAGTTTATTGAGCAATATAGTACAAAGCTCCCCAAAGGGGCAGGGACCCAAGAGGGTTTCCACTGGAGATTCTAAGCCTAGGGGTTTTTATGGGCTTGTTGGTGGGCTGCTTTAATCTCATTAACCTTCCATGAGCCTGTCACTCAATCGGGTTTTTGTCCATGTGCTCATCTGCCTATCAGGTACTTGTTCACATGGGAAAGATGGAGGGCTCCTTTCAGAGTGGTGTAAAATCCTTTTAAGGGTGGTTTGCTCTTAGGGAGGAGGTCCCTGGTCCCTGCCTGCCTTTCTTCTGACTATCTTTCATTATCTACACTTTAAGGAGAGAGCCCAATTCATGACTGTGGGATTGTGAATAAGATGCTTTTAGCATCTGAGCATTTTACTATTATTACACAGAACTTAGATTGAGAGTTTCATTTATGTGTGTTTTGGTAGATTGCCATTAATTTTATTTATTACCTTTCCAATACTAAATAATACAGTGTAATTATAGAATTGAAATACTTAAATCCTTATTTCTTCTGTTTTTAATATGCTATGATTCTTGGCTAGGCTTTAGACATAATATCTGAATATTCTCCTCAATTGATTCTTCAAATATTCCACAAGCAATGAATAAGCCATGTTGAATTAAGATTGAAAGAACATCTCTTCAGATCAATCAATTTGCTACAAAAATGTGTTCTGTGATAAGAGTAAATCATTCTTAAGATAATAACCATAATTATGAAGCATATTTGAGAAAATAAAGAACTACTCCATTTTTTTTCTCCCAAAGTTTGAGTCAAAGCTAAATGTCTTCTGAAATACTAGGCATTCTGCCAGAACTCTGCAGGGAATGTCTTCTGCAGTTAGTATCACACTCAAATGACCACTTTCTGAGATAGCACTTTAAACTTTTATCCTAAAAATAATGATATTAGCTCAGACAATGAATTTCTACTTGTTCTTTTAATCATTCTGACTTCATTCTCTAAAAAAAAAATTCACGTTATTCAAGTATTTAATGAGTGTCTCTACAGTACAGTTTACATTAATTGCTTTCGACCATTACTATGACTTGTATGTAGAAACATGAATATGAAGGAGAAATTAGATTTCTAATTAAGCAGTCCACAATAAGACTATCTTCTAGATGTAAATTAGTCTTCAGGGCATTTATAAAGAGATGTTGTTCGAGGAATATTTGTGTTCATATCCTCACTAGTCAGAATTATTTAGTAAAGTTCTGGCACAATTCCTGTACTATGAGCAAGCAGATTGTAGCTTTGTTTATTTGTTTGTTTTTGGAGGCTGTTAACAACTAAGTGGGTGTATGTATTCATGGTTTAGCCCTGAGGTGTAATTTCAATCAAAGAATTTCAGAAGAGATAATCAAGGTCAATGGTGCATATCTACTGTGAAAGGAAATTTCAAGAAGGTAGGAACTTCCTAAACACTTCAACATAAGGATTAGGCCACTTTTTAAAAAGGTGGTTGCTTTGACTATGGTCTCCTTTTTTTTTCCCCCAGATACAAAAAAGGGGCTATTATAAATCCTGGAAGATTTGGTGGCACTCTGCACATATCCACTAATCTAAAAGGAACTAGAAATCTTGAGATCTATCTCCATAGTTATTTTTCAATAGCCTATTTTTGGTATCTTCAATTTAAGATTTAGATGTTTCTCTTTCCCACTCTTAAAATATCTTGTGTAACCCCTCTGCTGAGCAGGTTTTCTTTTAATTTTTGTTTTTATTTATTTTTTCTGGGGGAGGAGGCAGGTTTTAAAGTAGAAATAATCTTGAGAAGAATAAAAGAATAAATGGCAACTCAACGTGGAATGAATTGGTTTGCTGACAGTAATCATTAAGAGGAGCATGAAAGGGGCACCTGGGTGGTGCAGTCCTTAAGTGTCTGCCTTCGGCTCAGGGCGTGATCCTGGCATTCCAGGATCAAGCCCCACATCAGGCTCCTCCACTGGGAGCCTGCTTCTTCCTTTCCCACTCCCCCTGCTTGTGTTCCCTCTCTCGCTGGCTGTCTCTCTTTGTCTAATAAATAAATAAATAAATAAATAAATAAATAAATAAATCTTAAAAAAAAAAAAGAGCAGCATGAAAGTATTTGGTGAGCTGGGTATGAAAAAGGGGCAAAGGAGTAAATTACAAAATGAGTGGGTATGGAAACTGAACTAAAAGTTCACCTATTTTAAAACTTTGCTCCAATTGAAAATAATAATAATAATAATAATAATAATAATAATAATAAAACTTTGCTCCAAGTACTCTTCACCAATGAATAATGACACCCATTAGTAAGCAATTATTTTAAAACCAGATTATAAAATTGATTTTACTACTAACCAAAAAGCTTTTAAATCTAATAGCATTTACCTTTTATGTAATTGAAAACATGCAATTATTATTTTTTTTTTAGAGAGGGAGAGAGAGAGAGTGCATGTGTGCCCATGCACATTCAGACACACACACACACACACACACACACACACACACACAGAGCTCAGAACCCAACACTGGGCTAAATCTCACAACCCTGAGATCCTGACCTGAGCCAAAATCAAGAATCCAATGCTTAACCTTACTGAGCCACCTGCACAGTGTGAAGACGTTCAATCTTTATTGAATGTTGATTGGTTGATTGAAAGCATTAAAAGTGCTGTAATACTGCTACTTTGATTCATTCAAATAACAAATATTTTTGACTAATATCTGATTTCATACAAAAATTAAGAACATATGATAAAACAAAGAACAAAGATATATATTAATATTTAATAGAGTAATATATGTTTATATGAATTTCAATTATTTTAAATATTATAGTTACATTTTTATAAAATGTACTTTTGAAAAATTTACTGACTACAAATTAAATGTCGATTTAAATTACAAATTCTTCTGAGATATTTATTTGTGCATATATATTTGATATTGGAAATTATTTCTTGGGCAATATTGAGAAGCAAATAATCTGTTATAAACAATCATGTTAAATGTTATTTGTTTTTAATGAGTGAAACACTTTTAAAAAATAAAAGGTAAAAATGACTTAATTAAATATATTGATGTCCTTTAATTTTCTACTCCCTATTTAATTTTTTAAAAATCCTGTATTGACCTGCTTTATATTTCATTTGTTTTGGAAGCAACCATGAATATAATAGAAACCGTAGAGATCTTTACAATTGGAGATCTTTATTATAGCAGCCAGTCTAATAATTATGCTCAGTCTGTTCTTTGGACTCACTGATCCACCTCCCTGTTTGTAATGGGGTTTATGATTCCAATTTGTGATCATACGGACCACCTCCTATTTGTGTTATATAAGCATGCAAAGAAGCAAAGTACTCAGAATAAGAAGTCTTCTATCAGTTCTGTGTGTGTGTATGTGTGTGTGTAGTCATTAGAATTTTTGATATATAATATCATGTCACCTGCCAACAGAGATTATCAGATTTTTACTGTTGAGTATGATGTTAACTGTGGGCTTTTCATATATGTACTTTATTATGTTGGATAAATTCATTCTAAACCTAGCAAATTCAATTAAGTTGCAGGATATAAAATCAACATACAAAAATCAATGGCGTTTTTGCATACTTAACAAACTTTTTGAAAAAAGAATTAAAAAAATCTCATTTACAATAGCCATCAAAAAGAATAACATACTTATGCTTAAACTTAACCAAAGAGGTAAAAGACTTGTACACTGAAAACTACAATACATTAATGACAGAAGTTAAAGTAGACACAGATAAATGGAAAGACAGCCCATGTTCATAGATTGAAAGATTTACTAGTGTTAAAATATCTTACCTACCCAAAGAAATAAACACATTCAATGTAATCCCTACTAAAATCCCAATGACACTTTTTACAGAGAGTGAGAGAAAAAAAAAATCTTAAAATTTATATGAAACCACAAAAGACTCCAGAAACTTAAGAAAGAAGAGGCATGATGCTTTCTGATTTCAAAATATAATACAAAGCTACAGTAACCAAACATGATATGGGGGGGGGGAGACAGAAAGCCCAATGAAATAGAATAGTGAGCCCAGAAATAAACCTGTGTATAAACAGTCAATTGATCTTCAACAAAGGGGCAAAAACACACAATGGGTAAGGATGGTCTCTTTAACAGATGCCGTTCCACATGCAGAACTTGATCTTACACCATACACAAATACCAATTAAAAATGAATTATACATTTAAAGACATAAGTTGTAAAACTCTTAGAAGAAAATATAGGTAAAGTTCCTTGACATAGATCTTGGCAATGGTCTCTTCTACATGGCACTAAAAGTACAAATGACCAAAGCAAAAATAGAGAGACTATGTTTAACTAAAAAGCTTTTATGCAACAAAGAAAATAATCAGCTGAGTGGAAATGCAATGTATAGAATGGGAAAAAAATTGCAAACCATATATCATATATTTTAATCTAAAATATATAAAGAGCTCATAAAAATAGCAAAAAATAGCAAACCACACTATTTTTTTCTGTTCTAAAAAGAACTTTATTATTATTTTTTATTACAGTTGATACACAATGTTACATTAATTTCAGGTGTATAACATAGTGATTCAACAACTCTATACATTATGTTGTGCTCACTACAGTATAGTCACTGTACAGGGCTATTACAATACCATTGACTATATCCCCTGTGCTGTACCTTTTATCTTCACAACTTATTCATTCCATGACTGGAAGCCTGTATCTCCCACTCTCCTTCATCCCATTTTCCCGTTGCCTACTACCTCTTCCATGTGGCAATCATCATTTTGTTCTCTGTATTTATTGATCTGATTCTGCTTTTTGTTTGTTTATTCATTTATTTTATTTTTTAGATTTCATATATAAGTGAAATAATATGGTATTTGTCTTTCTCTGATTTATTTCACTTAGAATAATAGCCACTAGGTCCTTCATGTTGTCACAAATGGCAAATCTCATCCTTCTGGATGGTTGAGTAATATTCCATTTTATATATGGATACCACATATTCTTTATTTTATTCATCAATTGATGGACACTTGAGTTGCTTCTATATCTTGCCTATTCTAAATAATGCTACAGTAAACATAGAGGTACATATACCTTTTTGAATTGGTGCCCCCCCCCTTTGGGTAAATACCCACTAGTGGAATAATTGGATCATATGATATTTCTATTTTTAATTTTTTTGAGGAACCTCCCTACTGTTTTCTACAGTACCAATTTACATTCTCACCAAATGCATGAGGGTTCCTTTTTCCCCACATTCTCACCATCACTTATTATATATTGGCTTTTTTATTCTGGCCATTCTGACAAGCATAAGGTCCTATCTCATTATGGTTTTGATTTGCATTTCCCTGATAGTGATGTTGATCATGTTTTTATGAGCCTGTTGGCCATCTGTGTGTTTCAGACAATCCTATCTATAAATGCACAAAGAAATTGAATAGATATTTTTCCAAAGAAGACATATAAATTGTTAACAGGCAAATAGATATATGAAAAGATGGTCAATATCACTAATCGTCAGAGAAATGCAAATCAAAACCACTATGAAACATATTACCATGCACTTATTAGGATGGTTACTATAAAAAAAAGGAATAATCTTGGCAAAGATGTGGAGAAATTGAAATCCTTGTATATTGTTAGTAGGAACGTAAACTGGCACAGCTGCTATCAAAAACAGTATGCGTACTCCTCAAAAGAAAGCTTCATATAGAGCTAACATGCATTCAGCCATCCCACTTTGGGGTACATATCCAAAATACTGAAATTAGAATCTCAAAGAGATATCTACATTCTCATGTTCATTGCAGCACTATTTGCAATAGATAAGATATAGAAATATTCACTGGTAGATTAATGAATAAAAAATGTGGTATATACAATAATGGAGAAATTTTCAGCTTTAAAAAATGAAAAAAATTCTGCTGCATGTGAAACACGAATGAAGCTTGAAGACATAATGCTAAGACAGGATAAGATAAGACAGTTGCAGGACGAATACTTCGTGATTTTATTTATATGAGGTATTTAAAGTAGTCAAACCCATACAAACCGAAAGTAGAATAATGGTTGTCAGGGGAGGGAAAATTATAGGTCACTGTTCAAGGGTATAAAGTTTCAGATTTATAAGATAACTAAGATCTAAAGATATGCTATACAACACTGTGCCTCTATTGCTCAGTATTGTGAATGTGTTATATTTTTCACTTAAAAAATTGCTAAGGGTGCAGTACTCCAGTTAAGTGTTCTTACTACAATTAAAAAAATGAGGTCTCTTAATAAATGTTTTACTTCCTTGTAGATTAAATGCATGAGTCCATAGTTCTCTATGGTTTTCATTTTTGCTTAATTATTATATTCAATTAGACTATAATTGAAAAAAATAATACCATGCTAACATAGACTTGTTAATAAAATGTATTAAATATGACTATTATCTAAAATTATAGAATTTCTCTTTTTGAGTTTCTGGTGACATTTTTACTGGCAGTGCTGATAAATTTGAAATTCCCCTTTATTACTTTTTCTCTTACAATCATCAACTTACAACTTACTCTGATTATTTTTTCCCCTTTGAATTTTCTTCTTCCTATTTTTTTTTCCTCACTGGTTATTTTAACTTGATTTTCTTACAGATGAGTTTCTTTGTTATAATATTCAATATAATATGATATGACATAATAAATATAATATAATATCCACTGTATATATAGTCTCATAATTTTTTTTTTCCCCAAGAGAAAGAAAGGAGGAGAGTAGGTGCGCATGAGTGGAGGCGAGGGATGGGGGAGGGGCAAGAGAAGAGAGAGAATCCTAAGCAGGCTCCTTGCTCAGCACAGAGTCCACACTAAGCTTGATCTCACCACCCTGACATCATGACCTGAGCCAAAGTCAAGAGTTGGATGCTCAACCAACTGAACCACTTAGGCACCCCTAGCCTCACATATTTTTTGTTGTACCCTCCCAACCATGGAGTGAGTTTTATGTCTGTCTGCGGTTCCTGTTACTTCCATTTACTATCATCATATTTTTCAATATTCAAACTCTCCAAAGTTTCCTTGCAGTCACCTGTCTTCCTTCATTTACTATAGCAAGATCAACTTCTCACACAAAGTATTCCAAAGGAAGTTATATGTAAATGTACATTAGTGATATGTTCAAGAAATGTCAGTAGGTACATTTAATTGTAAATATAAAAATGAACAAATATTTTTTGTTATTGCAAAAGCAAAATATGCTAATACAGATTATAAAAATTAAAAGAGAAGGAAGCAAACAAGTGGTTTTCCCCCAAATAATTTGACTATGGGAATTCTTTAACTTTCATCTCAGGGCACCCTATTTGGGAACTGCGGATTTGATTCAATGTACACTGAATCTGTGTTCCTTTAACAAATACACATGCAGTTTCACAATATTTAGATTTAAAATTTGCTCTCTTTATGTCCTCCTATGCATGTACGTGTGCATACGTGTGTGAGTGTGTATGCTACATAAAACAGTACTACTAGTAGAAGACCCTTCTAGCCCAATATGAAAGACGAAGAAACATAATTTATTACTGGGTTAGTATTAACAGATTTGTATGCTTATAAGTTAGCATAAAAGTGACAACAAAGTTAGGGCAAAATGTCACACATTCTATACGGAAAAGCAATAGAAAGAACAGTAATTTCCTTATTTTTGACAAACAAAAGGGGCTCCCCCTTGTGACAATAATCTGTAAATCTGGAAGACCCCTGAGTTAATTCCAAATATAGGTTTTTATAAACCTAAGGTTATTTGAGATAACCTCTAGATTATCTAAATATCCTTGTAAAAATTGGAGACAAACCCCCTAGAGAGATTTATCTATTCCAAAAATTAGACTGTGGACTCTGGGAAACAAACTGAGGGCTTCAGAGGGAAGGGGGTGGGGGATTGGGATAGGCCAATGATGGGTATTCAGGAGGGCACATATTGCATGGTGCCCTGGGTGTTATATGCAAATAATGAATCATGGAACATTGCATCAAATACTGGGGATGTACTGTATGGTGACTAATATAACAAAATAAAAATTATTTAAAAAATTAGAAAACTCAGATTCATGCTATCTCCAAAGAAACACTATTTAAAAAACAAGGAAGATGAAGATAAATCTGTTGCTTTTTATAAATGGAGAAATAATTTTCATTTACCCATACAGTATTTTCCTTTGTTCCGCAGATTGTAAACTCATCAAACAAAGTAAACTATTCTGTGTTTTTTTTTTTTTTCTGTTCTTATCTGATTCTACTGACTCATTTCTGGAACTTCTGTATTATTGAGCACTATTTTTTCACCAAGTACAGTGCTCTATTGGGTGGGCCCTTGATAAATATTGTTCAATAATGCACTTACTAAAGTGAATCTCATGAAAGTTTTAGAGTAAAAATTGCTCCAAAATCTCAAAGCATAGTACAGATGAACAGTAAATCACTATCACATTAATAGTGTTTTACTATATTTCTCATAATATTGGATTATTGTATATATAAAGTGTCATCAGATTGATAGCAGATTAATTCAACCAAATGTATTATATATTTTAGGTTAAAATTCCACATTGCACTATCACTAGTAAGTCTTTTGGGGTGAATGAAATTGTCCAATAAAATAAATTTTAAACTGAATCCATAAGACATTATATTGGGCTAAAGAAACACTAAATAATGTTCATGCTTCTATGCTAAATGATCTGCTCTCTATAATTTAATTAATATTAGAATGTACCAATTGTAAATACATTTACTTTGCTGATGATACAAACTTGAGGAAGCATTAGACCAAGACACAAGCAGCTAGTAAAATTAAAGGGAACTGTGATCTTATCTGCTGTGTTATTGCTGACACAAGATATTACACATGCTGCAGAATTGCGATTATAAAGCTGTTAGTACATCCATAAAATTTGGGGCAGTTTCAAATTTTGAGGGGAAAAAAGGGATTTGAGGCCATTCACTTCTCAGGGAGTGAAGGGGGGAGATTGAGGGACCTTTTGTATACATCAATTACAGAAACCTAATTTCTCTTTTGATTAAAGTCACAGAGGTGACTGACTTGACTGAGAAGTTGTCATGAATTGGAATTAACATAAATGTTACTTATCCAACAGTATAGTAACACCAAATAAAAGAAACAAATTAAAATCTCCTAAATTTAAAGCTGATCCCAAATTATACAGCTGTTATCAGATCCTTCTATTCTCCATCCATCCTACCATCTTAAGACTTGATACTGGGGTGGGGAGTAAATGGCAGGCTGCTCCAAGACTCTGGCATGAAGATTCTTTTGAGTTAACAAATAATCAAAACCTAGCAGATTCAGGAAAAGCTCTTCACCTCCCTGTCAACTGCCTAAAAATAATTTAGATAGAGGATCGCTCCAGGAAGAGAGCTATCACCATAGATAACTACACTGTAATATTAACTATGTATGGTAGACAGGGAGGTACCTAGCAAGGCCTGTTTGATCGAGCTCCTGCCTGTGTCCCATTGTTTCTGAGGGACCCAACACACATTTGTCTGATTGCCATTTACTCTTTTTCATTCTTCCTGAGGATTGCATTCCTTCCTTTGAAGTCTCAGACCACTACCCCCTTTTCCTTAGTTCAGGATGACATATGTACCTCATTTTGCTTGACTGTCTTTGGAATGTCTGTGTGGGTTCCCTGTGCATATGCAATTAAATTTGATTTTCTCCTGTTAATCTGTCTCATGTCAATCTGATTATTAGTCTGGCTAAAAGGACTTGAAGGTGACAGAAATTCTTGCTCCCTGACAGTACCCAGGTGGGAATTCTTTTTTTTTTTCTTTTTTTAAGATCTTTTTTATTTATAAGAGAGAGAGAGCGTGTGAGTGGGGGGAGAGGCAGGCAGAAGGAGAGAGAGAAGCAGACTCCCCCCTGAGCAAGGAGCTTGATGCAGGGCTTGATTCCAGGACCCTGAGATCATGACCTGAGCTGAAGGCAGACTGAGCGACCCAGGCGCCTCTCCAGGTAGGAATTCTTTAGGAATGCTATGATATATTGCTCTATGAGATTATGGAAGATAATGGAGCATTGACACTGATCAAGTCTGATGCTTCATGTTAGTATATATAGATGAAAGGTCATACAAGTGGCTGAGTGTAAAGGACCATGAGAAGAAAAACAGTATAACTACTCACAAACATGAGGCATTTTTTAAATATTCATTTCCACTTAATTAACACTACATAGCATTTATTCCTCTGAGGTATTCATATTTATGAATTAATCTAAATACATCCATTGTCTATACTATTTTGTTAAAAATTATGATATATAAATATTTGGCGTATTTATACTTCTTTTTCTCCTTTGAGTTGTGTATTAGTTAACACGCTCATTAAGAATTCTTCCTTGCCCCATTAACTGTCAGAAAGTGAAGAGTTTGATTTCTGATGCTGTTAGGAAAAAGACCCAATTTACATTGCAGTTGACCTTTTCTGCCGGTCTTCAGTAAAACAAAACAAAACAAAAAGATGTGGAGAATATCAACAAACTGATTGGAAAACATTCCCTTTGAAGGATTCCACTTAAAATAAAACTAGTATAAACTAAGCATCACAGAATCTATGAATACTTGCTTTCCTCTGCAGCAAATATAGTTTGAGTGCGAATCGTGCATGGGGCTCTGTATTAAATGGTATGGATATGAGAGTGAAGTGCAAAGTGTAATCCATATTTTTAGGGCAAGCAGACTTCAGGAGCATGAGTGGGAAACAGGCCCATAAAACAGATCATTACTATTCAGTGTGTTAAATGATACAGTCGTTCCAAAAACATGCAAAGAAAACTACGACAGGAGACTAAATATCCATGAGGAAGGTGAGAAAGGAGCTCCAGAGGGAAGTAACGTTAGAAATGAGCTGTGAAAGATAAGTAAGAGTTTCTCAAGCAGAGAAAGAGTACTGGGGAAAAAGAATAGTAGTTCTAAGAAGAGAAAATAGAGACTCTAGTCTCCCTTTCTCCCTCTTTCTCTCTCTATCACACACACACAGTATAGAAATATGAATTGACTTTTTTAAAAAAATGTTATTTATTTAAGGAATCTCTACACCCAATGTGGGGCTTGAACTCACAACCTGGAGTCATGTGCACTTCCCATTGAGCCAACTAGGCACCCTCAAACTGGTTCTTTTTAAAGAGTCTCAGAGGAGTACTGAACATGTAGGCCTCTATGAGGGGTCAGATCTTAATTTCTAAGAGGTTTCCAAATGTGCAAAGAATTTGAACCAGGCTGTTTATGATGACGGCCTCAAATACAGACTTTTTAAGGCACAAGAATTTCAATGAATTAAACTTTGAATTTCTATACATTTTCTCACATCGGCAAAGATCTCATCTGAACTACAGTATTCTGGGGACACTTGTTTTATTTATCCATTGCTTATTGAAGGACTGGCCATTGCTTAAGGGCAAATGGCGGTATTGACCTTTTATTTGTTTTTGCTTCTGAGTCAGAGATTCAGTATAGATAAGGTTGTACTGAAGAATCTAAAAGTACAGATTTAAAAAGCAGTAGGCAATGAAGACTTTTAACATTTTCAGTCTATTAAAATTAGTAAACATCTTCAGTTCTGAAACATAGCTAAGTACTAAAGGAAACCATGGATCTGATATTGAAAGTAAGTTTTGAACCACATTATATTATGATTGAATAAAAGAAACATGACATTATAACTAAATTATGTAAGTTGTTTCTCCCTGGGATATTTTGTGGCTTCAAAGAAATGTGGTTATAAAAACATGCTTGTTTCTGATAAGGAAAATGGGCCTGCTTCACTAAATAGAGAGCTAAAAGAACCTAAATGATCTTTTGAATTTTGGACATACACATAAAAGCCTAATATGCATGACATCTATCACCGTCCACTAAATGACACAGGTGTGAATGTCTATAGTATCAAGTATTTGAAGTACAATTTGAAAAAAGCAATTATTAAAATACCAACATTTTAGGAAAAAATTCCATTAAAATTATAGTTGTATCAAGTTACCTAAAAAAAAGGCAGAACACAAGTAAAAATTTGATGATGCATTCTGTCAACATATTAAAATATACTCCTCTCGGGGCGCCTGGGTAGCGCAGTCGTTAAGCGTCTGCCTTCAGCTCAGGGCGTGATCCCAGCGTTCTGGGATCGAGTCCCACATCGGGCTCCTCCACTGGGAGCCTGCTTCTTCCTCTCCCACTCTCCTGCTGTGTTCCCTCTCTCGCTGGCTGTCTCTCTGTCACATAAATAAATAAAATCTTTAGAAAAAATAAATTAAAAAAAATAAAAAATATACTCCTCTCTTCTGTATAGAAAATTTCAAATATACTTAAAAATATTGACATTTTTTTTAAAAATGGGTTTCAGAATAATCCTTTGTATGGCAAAAAACAAAAACAAAAGTAATTACTGGGTTCCTTCCTGACCAACTTGCTGGCTAACTGAAGTAGAAAGGTATTAAACAATTCAAAATTAGTGTTATCTAACTACATTCACTTTAAATAAATATGCAATCAGCATAAACATGGTATTGTTTGTGTGGAAAATTCACATAGTTTTCTCTTTTGAAAAATGTCAGATATTGATACAGTATATATTTAAACATTCACAGTTAATTTTTATTTATTTTATGTTCTTTAAGGATTTTATTTATTTGTTAGAAAGAGAGAGAGGGAAAACATGGGAGGGGTTCTTCGATCCCAGGATCCTGGGATCATGACCTGAGCCGAAGGCAGATGCTTAACCAAGTGAGCCACCCAGGCACCCCTACAGTTAGTTTTTATTAAAATCTTTCTTGTTTCACTTAGTGACATTGCTTATATTATTTTTTTAAATTAAAAAATTATAATAAACATGAAATAAGCAGTACGGCTATGGGATATATTCAACCAAAAATGGAAAATGTAAGATGAGAATGATTGTTTTTTAAACTAATCTTTCTAGCTTCAACTCAATCAAGTACTCTCTTTGACATGAATGTTAAAATTCTCTTCACTCTATAACAGTTAAACAGTTCAAAGACAAATCTATACCTCCAAAAAAATTAGCTTAGTAAAAATAGTTGAATATATTCTTCCAAAAATTTCAAAGTTATCATAAATAAAACTTTCTTTTTGGTTTGCAACTTCCTAATTTCAAACAAAATCTGATATCTGGCCAAAAAAACACAAAAAATCTAAGTTTCATCTTCAATAGCATAAAGTTATTCAATTCCTTTTTAAAAATTGATCTCTCTTCATAAACATAATTTTTAAGTCAAAGGTTTAAACAATTAAAATTAATTTCAAACTGCAATGTATATGCCCAATCTTTCCCCAGTGAACATTTTTTGAGAAACGTAATAAGAGGGTTTTTTAAAGGCCTTTTCCTAGATTATCTCATTTATACCTCTGAAACACCCTCTGGGATACGTGCCATTAGTCCTCCTGGATTTAAAAATCAAAAACTAAAATTTTTAGAGATTAGTTAAAATGTCAAACATGGGTTTGTAAATGGTGGAGAATATGGGATTAAAAGCAGTTAGCTTTTACTTTTTTTCTTCTTTTTTCAAGCACCAAGCTGGCATTGAAAAAAAAAAAAAAACACCTTACCCTAGGGAACAATTTTTCTACTAAGTAGAAGGTGCTATATTAGCATTTTAAAAATTGCACATTTTTCTTGAGGATGACTTATATTTTATTGTTTTGTGGAGGATTCCCATAAAGCATTTATAATTGAAATGCTGACTTAACATCATAATCACTTTCCTGCCCCCAAGAAACTTCTGCACAACTAAGTTAATTCATCTTTGTTTAGTTATGTTTTTATAGGTTAAATGGCTGCTTTTATTTGACAAATTAAGCACTTCAGAATTTATTATTGGGTCTTGGTTTTAACGGTGTGATTTCATTGCGGTTCTCTCAGTGCTCCTATAAAAAATAAATGGTTTTGAGTTTTGAAATAAGGCTGAAAAGTTAAAACTGCTGTTAATATGATCAAGTAAGGCATTTAGTAAATAAATATAGTTCTCAAAATGAACAGTCACATCTTTTTAACATGTTTCCTTGTAAAAATTTTCAATATATAATTCTAATTGGGAATCAGAATTTTCTATGTATTATATAATATTATATTATCTCTATTTGAACTGTCTTAAAATTAATACTTACATTTTTAAAATGATGAAAATAATCTGTGAACTAAATTTATCAAGAGAGAAATAAAAAATGATGTCAACTTTCATATAAATAGACAAAATGTCTAAAAATGGTATTTATAAAGTTAACCTAATGTAGCTTAAATCCATATGATGAATTAAATAGGTAGTCGATTAGGTATTATGAGTTGAGATCGCATTTAATTAAATGTGTACTTGGCAATATGTTTACTAGGACAAGGAGGTAAGGACAGTGACTATGAAGCAGCATCTTTTGAAATATGAAACCATGGAATGCAAGTCCCTTCATATACCCTCCTTCTCCTCCACCAATGCTAGGTAGTCAGATAAACTTAGGAAATACTGCAAATAAAAATCCCTCCATGATGATTTTTTTTTTTTGGTTTGTATAAGAAAAGTTTTACTAATGTGTTATTATTTCAGCAAAGTTATTGCAACAGGTTTAAAAGGCAGATGGACACACTATTACAGGTTCTAAAGTAACAAAGGAATTTTATACAATTAAAATATTACACAGACCAATGGGATTTACTAAATAGCTAACAGATCCATAAAAGAAACTAAATCTGAAAGGTTAAATCCAGTATTAGCACCTATAGTATCTCTGAAAGTAAAACTTTTGTTTCATTCTTTCCTAACATATTTCTAAACTTTCTCCCAAAAACAGTGCTCTCAAACCCCAAAGATTAAAGAAGGGCATAAGAAACCCTGATACTAAGAATATACAGCCAAAAGAACTAGAAACACTGACTTGGACTTGAGAGTTTTAGTTGGAAATCACTTAACTGACTATAGTTGAACAAATCATAAGATTTCTGTGCACTGAATACTGTATATGAGGAAAGTCTATGAATCATAAGGTTTGCCAGTATGGACAGTTAAAAATTAGCAATCTACAGTATTATTCCTATCAAAACCTTTTTCTCATATTTATAACAAAACTATAAAAATATTTATTATATTTGCTTATTACACATTCAGGGATACAGCGGGGACATTTATGTGTTTGATGGTTTAGCATCCACTTTATTGTGCTTAGTTATTTTTATAAGGAATTTGCAACACACAGGATATCTTCCCAACATTCAAGGTAATGCAATAATAACAAAATTCTCCAAAGAAAAATAACTGGAATTTGCATTAAATACTGCTTTAATTAGGAATAATTGCTATCATAAAACAAATAACATTATACATTATTTTTCCGGTGAGTTTCAGTTAGAGAAACTGAACAGCAGAAACAGATCTTTTAAGATTTTAATCATAGCAAAACTGGTAGTTCTTTGAAATCTTGGAGATGCGTTAGCAAAACCACAGACACAGCCTACCTGTCACCAAAATCCTGGAGAAAAGCATTTTATGTATTTGGGAGAAATAACACTGAACACTGGCTGAGATATGACTTGTTGAAGTCCAGAGCCACCTGGGAAGCTGGCCCAAGGAATGAAAAGAACCACTGGTACTGGTGGCAGATACGAAGGGAACTCCGTGTTGGGCTAACCAGTGGCCTTTTTATTAATGGCTTTGAATAAAAGAAGTGAAGTGCTTCAGAAATTACTCAAAAGATTACAGAGTCCTACACAATTTGGAGACACAAAGTGAATGCTGAGTGACTAAAGGTCACTCCAGGTGTGGAATTTTAGAAAGTCGTCCTTGGAGTAAATGGCTCCGTGGCTCTGGCAGCAGATACAAAGGGATGACGCTCTGGAGAGGAGGTAGGGGACACTCTGCGATCTGCCGGTGGATAGATGAGGGTCCCAGCTGGAGGCGGAATCTTTAATTCTATGGTTCATCTTCTACTGCTCATGCCTCTGTCTTCATAAATGGTGACTTCAATCTAAACAGTCCTCTCTCAATGGGATCTGTCAGGAGGAGGCCTTGGGGAGCATATATCTTCTCATTCTGCTCTTGAATGCATTTGGACACTTTCTTCAGAACCTTCTCATGAGTTTCTATGTGTACGAAGATGGTGTATGCTGTTAAACAAGCCAAAGAGCTTTCCAGATAGGATTGACCCCCAAGCTTCTCTGCTTCTGCATAACGGTTGTTTAGAATTTGTACTGTTTCTTCAAACTGCTGCCTGTCAGTCCGGTTCTCCAGCTCTGCAGGGAACTTGGTTTGGCACTGGCACCATGGGCCACTGCTGTTGTCTCACTAATTGGATGCCTTCTCCGACACCAGCGCCTGCTGCAGCCTTAGGGCAGGGCAGGACAGGTGCGCTGCCTCCTCTGCCCACCAGCTGCAGTCGCACCTCCCCCCTCCATGATGATCTTGATACCATAAGCATATTAGTGATTCTAGAAATCCTCATAGGGTTTTTTTTTAATTCTGTTTATTCAAATCAGAAGTATTTGACTATGGGATTTTTTTTTAAATCACATTCTGTGATTTATGTCAATATTCTGTGTAAAAGCATTTTTTGAAATGTTGTTATGGAATATATACAGATTATCAACAGTAATAAGCTTTTGTTATGTGCCACGATGATGTGTTGAATACTTTAAATATATTCTCTTACATAATGAACACAACAATCCTAGGAAGGTATTTATTGCTATTTCCATTTTTTAGGGGAAGAAACTAAGCCTATGAAAGTTCAGATGACAGGCCCAAAGGCACACAGTTGTCTGAGAAAGTAAGCATATATTGCTTCCAAATGATAAACTTGAAAGGGAAATTTATGTTGATTTCTTTATAATAGCAATATTTTGTTTGACTAATACTTTATATTGATTAGAAACCATTAGGGTATGCTAAACCTGACACAATATTAAAAAACCACCAACAATCAGGTATTCTAGTTTAGTGCTCCTTCTAAAAACAAGAAAAATGATTCTAAAAATTGATTTGGAAGTGTTACAGCAAACATTGTCAGCTAAAACATACAAGCTCAGAACTTATTACAAATAATTTATAGGATGATAAACTCTCAAGATTGGCTCAAATTATTGCAGAAATAAATATGACAAATATCATTTACTCATGTTTAACCTGTAAATCACATTGGCAAAAGGTGACCTGACATAAAACTGCTGTTGTCTTAAGTGAGTAAGCAAATATGTTGATACTTCCTTCATGATGTCTATTTTTTCTATTTCTTCCTTCCCATGTTCTTTGCAAGCATCCTAGTTACAACCTGTGTTTTATTTCTTTTCTTTTTTTTTTTTTAAGATTTTATTTATTTATTTGAGCTAGAAGGAGGGAGAGACAGAGCATGAGCAGGGGGCAGAGGGAGAGGGAGAGGGAAAAGCAGAATCCCCGCTAGGCAAGGAGCCAAATGCAGGGCTCAGTCCCACAACCCTGAGATCATGACCTGAGCCAAAGGCAGACACTTAACCAACTGAGCCACCCGGATGCCCCACAACCTGTATTTTAATTGACAATGATATATATTTCATCTGCAGATTTTTTTGTGTCCATTTCTCTCCACAGTTCTTGCAGGTTAAAGTTTTTTAAAAAATATGTCCTGAACAGGTACCATCCATTGTAGCTATGTTCAAAATGGTCACACTATTTAGACCTATGGAACCCTAGGGCTCATACTAACTGACTCTGTGGATGGGAGGTGGAGAGAGGGAAGATGATTTTAACTAATAGTTTATGACACATGGAAACATAGAGGGGCATCTGGGTGGAACAGTTAGGCGACCGACTCTTGGTTTTGGCTCAGGTTGTGATCTCAGGTTCATGAGATTGAGTCCCACAGTGAGCTCAGGACTTAACACAGAGGCTGCTTAAGTTTCTCTCTCCCTCTTCTTCTGCCCCTCCCCACTGTGCTCTATTTCTCTTTCTCTCTAAAATAAATTAAACAAATCTTAAAAAAAAAAAAAAGGAAAGGAAAACATGGAGAATCTAGGACTAGATTCAAGTCCACCTCACTCAGCCATGTGACCTTCCTTTTATGCCATATTTATTCTAACTTTAGGATTTATCTATCCTACCTTGTCATCAATTACATTATAATAGTTCTGGAAGAGCAAGGAAAATGGCCATAATAAATATGCAAGGCATCAATAAATATAATGAATATCCATAATTATTAACATGGATATGTATAAGTACTTAGTATGAGTGAAGAAAAACTGTTACATATGGAGGTCTGATGGTGCTACTTTCATTGGTTACACAGGAGCATATTTAGTGTCTCAAAAGAGATTTTAAGTAATCATTTAAAAAGAAGTTTTATACTTCATGTGAGGTACACAGTGCATGGAAATGGCTTCAAAGTAAATATTGGAATAAATGTATATAAGAAATAGAATCATATCTCTAACTTGCCCTTCACTGCAATTCCATTTATAAATAAAACTTATGTTAATTATGCAGATAAGAGGAGAGGCCCCAAATAAATCTTTTTGATGTGAAAAATTTAACATTTTTTAGATGCATCTTTGGAGTTAGTTCTTCATTAAAATAATTTATTTTAATGTATTATATTAAGTATCTTTCTATAATATCACAGTCATCAACATAATTATCAATTTGGATTATGGCATGTTTTAAAAATACTTTTGCATAAAGAAATTTATTCTTAGTATTTGAAGAATTTAAAGTTGAAAGATTTCTATGCTATCATGAAGGAAAATGGTAACTGAAGATGCTCTGGGCATCTTCATATAAAAGAAAAGGCAAAGGTTTTCTTATACCTTCATGGGAGTATTCTGCAACTTGTACCAAAAATTACATATAATGCAATTTAAATTATTAATACGTTGATATATTAACATAATGTTATATTAAAGTGACTTCTAGATGGAAATGAAAACTATAATTTGGAGTGTGATATTTATTTCAATCAGCATCTAACTAATAAATATGTACATATTGGGATAATAAGAAATGTGTGTTATTAATTAACATAATTATTTAGATATCCCAGTATGGATATCTAAATATGGATTAAAAAATGGCAACTTTCCTGCTTATGGAAATGTGATCACAAAGCATAATGGAGAGCCCTCCTTTCCCCTTTAAGCCTCAGTTAAATTACAAAAATCAAACAAAGCAAACCACCACTACCACAACAACAGAAAGCAAACTTAAAGCAAGACATGAATCTACAGGGACAACACGGAAGAAGAGACAAGCATGGAGAGAGAACAACATAATTTTAAAGATTAAAAAAATGTGAATTCATTTTCTTATCTCATGGAAAAGGCTGAAATTCATTGCTGCAAGAAGAAAAGAAACAAACAAACCAAAAAAAAAAAAAAAAACACACACCCAAAAAACACATTTACTTATGAAGCTCTGGAAGGTTTACAAAATTAGCACAATTAGGAACATTAAAAGTTGGAATGGAATGGTGGAGGTTGAAATTATAATTACTTGTTGAAAATCCTGTGTAGGTAGCATTTAGAAACCCAGATCTTTTTCCTTCAAATACACATTGCTATTAGAATACTTGTCCCCCGAAAGAGAAGAATAGCGATTTATTTTTTTTGAAGTTGTCACAATAGAGGGACTCTGCCTTTAGAGACACAAAGCACATGGGGAAGTAGGAATGCTTTCCTGAGACCAATAAATGAAAGAAGCTCTATTATACTAAGCTGTATGATTTCCACATGCTACCCTAGTCTTAGTTTTCAGAACACAAGGTTAATGCTTAGCCCAACTTCTGTTTACATCATAGGCTTGTGCCTTATGGTGTTTACAGTGTGGTCGTAAGCCAAGCTAGAATTAGCAAGTATTGGCAAGGATATGGAATAAAAATGACTCTCGTACATTAATGATGGAGTCTAAATTGTTGAAACTACTTCTAATAACTGGCAGTATGTATATCACATAACCCAGCAAAACTACTCCTAATATACCAATAAAAACATGTGCATCTGTGCTCAAAAAGTCATTTACACGAATATTTAGATAATAGCACTATTTGTATTAGCCCCTAAATTGAATTTACCTATATTCCAGTCATCGACTAAACAGATAAAATAATGGTAGTGTATTTACACATTACTATAGCAAGAATAAGCATACTAAAATTATATGCATAGGTACAAATGGAACTAATAAAGTGTTCAACAAAAGAAACCAGACAAGAAAAGATACATATTGTATGATCCTATTTATATAAAGATTAGGAGGATTTCAAGGGTGCTGGTAAAGTTCTATTTCTCAATCTGAGTACTGGCTACATTAAGTTTGCTCTGTTTGTGAAAATATTGTGAACTGTACCATTGATTTGCATATTTGCCTATTTTTTTTGTTATTCTTCAGTAAACTTTTGTTCTCTCTTTGTATATACATATATACACATATATGTATGCATATGTGATATTTATACATTTGATACTCATATATGTGTGTATATATGAATATATAGATTACCAGATATTTGAAGGTAGATTCTTAAATGAAATGGATGGAGAAAACAATACATCAAAACTAAGAATGAAAAGAAAGACAGAGGAAAAAGAACTAATAAAGGAGTAGAAGGATTTTCTTTGCCTAGAAATATAATTAATATCCTGTGAGAGAGGGACACCTGGGTGCCTCAGTTGGTTAAGTGACTGCCTTCAGCTCAGGTCATGATCCCAGTGTCCTGGGATCCAGACCACATCTAGCTCTCTGCTCAGCGGGGAGCCTGCTTCTCCCTCTGTCTGCCGCTCCCCCTGCTCGTGCTCCTGTGCTCTCTCTCTCTCTCTCTCTCTGACAAATAAATAAATAAAATCTTTAAAAAAAATATCCTGTCAGAGATAAGATAACATAAACTGAAACAAAATCAATACAAGCACTGGAAGATAAAGTTAAGGAAATTCTCCGGAAAACAAAATGAAAAATCAAAAGATAAAGAGATGGAACATAGTAAAGGAATGTGTGTGTGTATATTCATGTCTATTTTAGTAAGTGATTAGACTAAGAAGGTCAGCATTCAAATAATGCAAGTCCCAGCCAAACAGACGATAAACATTGAGAGAAAAGGATGATAAAAGTAATAATATTAGAAATTTCCCAGAACTGAATGACAAAACGTGTAAATCTTTAATGCCCAGTAGAACAAACAGGAGTAAGTTCTAGTGCACTGGTTTACAGACCTAAAATCTTCCAGAGAGTACAAACAAATGAATATTAATAAATGGGTAAAATACAATTGAAGGGTAGAATAAAGTTCTTTTCAGATATGCAAGGTCTCTGGTAGCTGGAGATTTATATGCTCAGCAAAAATGACAAGTATGTAGTAAAAGAGGAACAAAAGAAATTGGGATCAAGCCATAAAAAAAGACATGAAGGAAATTCAGAAGATAATGACAAAGGAAAAGATGAGGAAAATAGCTGGAAGCTGGAATCTTCAAATAATCTGAAGGAGGAAGACTTAGGTTCTAATCCTATAGCTGCAAGGAAATGAATTCTGCCAGCATCCTTCAGGATCTAAGAAGCAGAGCCTTTCCTGGCCAAGCTCCAGATGAGAACCCAGAACTGGTCAACACCTTCACTGCCCCCATGTGATACTCTAATCAGAGAACCCAGCTAAGCCATATCCAGATTCCTAATAGAACCGGTGAGATAATAAATGTGTTTGATTTTAAGCTGCCAAGTCTGTGGTAATTTTTATGCAATGTAGAAAATTAGTACAATAAATATTTCACAATACTTATTTCCGGGTAGAAGGTTGTTGGCCTGTTTCAATTTGCTCTTTATTTCTTCTCATAATATAATTCTCCTTCATGTGCCAGATTTGATCACACACTTGCAAATCCTTCCCAAGCTCAATTCACATGAAGCATGTTTTCATACTTTGCCTCAAGGTGGGAGAAAGGACTACCAGTACTACTGCAATAGGCTTTAAAATAATATGCATAATCATATAAAATTGAACAATTTTATGATTTTTTTTAACGTCAGGACATTTTAAAGACTATGATACATTAATATGTGTAGGGCTCTCCAAAAAGGAAGTAGACAATATTAAATATTTTGTGAAGTTATCTGATCAAGTAAGCCCCCCCCAAAAAAACCCAATCAATCAATTAATAAACAATAAAAAAGTAAATCCCTCAAAGCACCTATGAACAGCTCTTGGGAAATTGTACTGCTTAGAATAGTTCAGTAAATATGGGCCCATATTTTATATTGGTCGTTATGTTAAAGCAAGTGATGGATGATGTGAAATATGAAATGATATTTATTCTTCTTTTATAGAGTGATTGTAAATGATCCATAAATAGAAGAATCAGACTAAATTTTATTGAAATTTTACTATGAACCAGGCACTGTGCTAGACTAATGCACTCATTTGATCATTTCTTTTCCTCAATACAATATTGTAAGGAGATATGATTCTCACTTTACCAGCTTTAGATATTGAGGATCAATGGGAATGAGAAGCTTGTACAAGGTCCACATCTACCAAGTTCAAGGCTTGGACTCAAACCCAACTGGTCCTGGACCCAAGTTTATATCTTGTCACCACATAATTCCATTTCTAAGGACATGTACAAGTGCATGTCATTTTGTTCGTAAGGCAGAGCTGTTAATCAAGAAATTATATATTGAGTGCTTAGTCCCATTTGGCAAATGAATTTGTTTCATTTATATAATTAAATGATAGTTAGAAATTTACTAAAATCCATCACATACTTCCAGTTAATAATCAGTATTCCCTTGATGACTTCTGAGAAACAAGACATCCCTTATTGATAATCAATTTTTTTGCCTTTTACATTACTTAACCAGGAGTTTAGATGTTTATATATTAAAGTGTGGTTCTATATTGAAAAACTGACAAGTAAATATTAAGAGAACATTTTTAAATGCCAACCTGCCCTTCTTCAAACATAAACAGATAGCTAGAACAGACCCTCAAATGCTTGCTGGGTAATATCCCTATCAGCAAAGAAAACTCACCTTTTCCCTAGGGTAAATTTAGGAACCTTGCCTAAAGATACCCATCCCAAACTAAAAAAATTGGCAAAATCTGGGGTACAAACTTTAAACTTGATAGGAATTCTGAATTTTTATCCATGATCATTTCAATGCAAAATATTTAAAACTATTTCAAAAACATAACCCAGTTGCAATTAGTCTATTGATTTTGAAAATTAGGATGAATTGAACAGAGCTGAAAACACATCTCAAGGTAAACATCCCCTTAATCTCTTTTCTCTGGCTTTAGATTACAATATCTGAGACGAGAGACTCCCACAAATATGTGGAAGCAAAGAGCTAACATTTCCTCCCACTGCTCTGTGAACTGTGTCAAGATAAAGCTGTTTCAATCTTACTACCATTAATAAAAAATTCAGGACACTGTTAGTAAAATGTTTGAAAAACAAATGCATTGTTGGAAAAGGTAGCTAACTAATTTCCTACAGAGCCTCTGATTGATTGATTAGTCTCTTATCCCAGGGGAAAATGAGTCCAAGGATTTTTTTTTTCAGTAAGGATGGATGAGTAATGATCTTTATTTTAGCACTAGGATTCATTCCATGGAAACGAACTGAGAGCTTTGGATGACTCATAGATCTCATGATAAACCCTTAGCCAACTATCAAACTTAATTTCCATTGCAAAGATCTATTAATGACAATTCATTTTATTCAAGGCTGTCTTACATTTGATGATTTGTGTTGCACTCTTGAAGAAATATCTCCTAAAGAAGATGAATTGTAATTTATTCTTTTTTTTAAAAGATTTTATTTATTTATTCGACAGAGATAGAGACAGCCAGTGAGAGAGGGAACACACTCAGGGGGAGTGGGAGAGGAAGAAGCAGGCTCATAGCAGAGGAGCCTGATGTGGGGCTCGATCCCACAACGCAGGGATCACGCCCTGAGCCGAAGGCAGACACTTAACTGCTGTGCCATCCAGGCGTCCCAGTTGTAATTTATTCTTAAATAAACAATAATTTATGTAACTTATCTGAATTTTAAACATTATGTCTTAAAATCTTTTACTCTTTCTAAAGAAAAATTAAGAATGTTTGGTCAAGACTGTGTAGTATATTCATCCATGAATCTCCTTCATATCCAAATGAAAACTAGAAAAATATGAAAAAGATAAAATAAAAACAGGGTTCAAAAATAAAATCAAATATCCTTAGATCTTGTTCAAAGTAAAACTGTCAAGGGACAAAGTTAAACAGGCATTGAAGACTGTTTAAGGCAACAGGAAAGAGAAATCAGAATGTAGTCTGACCTCAATTCTAATGAAACAAAGGCCTGGAGAGTTTCTAGAAGCTGACTGGGTTGGTGGGGTGGGTGCATTCTGAGCCATGTGTATTTGATAACTGACCCTACACAAAGGAAAAATAAACTCTTGTATCTCTGGGACAGGAGGTAGTTTTACAATTTCGACCTTGGAATTCATGGATGTAAACTCCTACTCTTCCAACAGAGACTGGGAAATAGGGGGCGCTATCTTCCTTCATGATTATATTTCGAAGGGCTGGCTCTGGACTCCTTGAGAAAGAAAGCCTGCCTGGATTGTTAAATTGGGGAGAGGCTTTTAAAAATATTTACATTTCAAAGGAGGCAAATAAAAAGTTTACAATGACAAGATTTCTAAAGTAAATGCCATAAGAAAAGGAGTGAGGGCCCTCTATAGTTAGGTCATCTGGATTCTGTAACTGCCTGGGTTAAGAGGGAGGTTAGGGACCTGAAGGTAGGAAGAAACCTGGTTTACACTGAGAGAGTCATTAAGACCTACCTGCTTGGTTAGTCTAAAAAGGGAAGGTGATTGTTCTTAAATCCATGGGCCAAATGGGTCTAGACTCCAATTACTATCATAAGGTTGGTCCTTTGAAGGGAAATGGGACTACAGGTGATCTATGCATGATATGAGTCTGAGCCAATGTCATTGCTTTGTATCAGAGCCGTATGTAGTTGAGCTCCCCATCATATGATTTGAAAAAACTAAAATGTAGTCAGTTGTTGGTTATCACTATCTATGGGTCTAGAGGAAAATGACAAAAAAAAATCCAATTCATAGTGAGTTAGATAATATAATATAATAAGAATATAAAAGACCAATGAAATTAAATAGAATTCCCACAAAACAGACCGGCGGATAAACCAGGGAAGTGGGATTGAAATTTTTCCAAAGGAGGGGCGCCGGGGTGGCTCAATTGGTTGAGCAACTGACTCCTGGTTTCAGCTCAGGTCATGACCTCATGGGTCATGGAATCAAACCCAGCCTCAGGCTCCACACTCAGTGGATAGTCTGCTTGGGGATTCTCTCCCTCTGCCCCATCTCCCGTGGACGGGTGCACTCTCTCTCTCTAAAGTAAATTAATCTTAAAAAAATTTTTTTAAGTTGCTTTAGAGGAATCTTAGTTTAGAAGTTTAAATAGGGTAGTTGAGGGACCTCAGAGAGAATGTAACATTTGAGCAAGGATATGAAGAAGGTTGAGAAGCCAGTCTTACAGATACTTGGGAGGTGGGGAGAAGCAAGTGGCCAAAGAAATAATGAGTGCAAGGATTGAAGGAACAGCAAGGAGACCATTGTGGAGACTGGAAGATGTAGAGATCAAGGAAGTAGTAAGAGACCAGTTTGTAAAGGGCTTGTGAAGATTTTGACTTATGGAAAGTTTTGAGCAGAGGAGTTTGATGATCTGACATATTTTTAAGGGTCATTCCATCTGCTATGTTTAGACTACATGGAAGGCAAGCAGGTACAAGATGGGATGGGGGTGGAGGATCAAATTCATTAACTCAGGTAAATAGTGCTAGTGACTTGAACCAGAGTATTGCTTGTGAAACCATAGTTTCATATAATATATGGGAATGAATAACCATAATATTTCATTAATTATTATATATTTTCAAATTTTTATAGGAACCAAACTAAATTAGTATCCTCTCTATTTTCTGTATGAAAAGAAATAAATCTTGGAAATGTGAATATTTTCTTATTAAAGTATCCAGTAATTCCTTTTGATTGTATAACTAAACTTTCTTCTTCATTTGTTAAAAGATTTTTTAAAGATGAAACGGCGACTTATAGAAAGATAAAATGAACATGTTTAAAAAGATATTAAATCTTTATTAATGAGGAAACAAGATGTTTCACAAGTTCAAAGGAGAAGTCAAAGAAACAAAAACTAATATGTAGTAAAGAAATGCTGAAGTAATTCATTTTTTTCCTTTTCTAAACTTTTAATTTAAATTCTTGATTAACATATAGTGTAATATTTGCTTCAGGAGTGATTCGTCACTTACATATAATATCCACTGCTCATCACAAGTGCCCTCCTTAACCCATTTTTCCACAGAAGGCATACAGATGGCTAACGGACACACTGAAAAGATGCTCAGCATCACTCATCATCAGGGAAATACAAATGAAATAATTTATAAAATGAATATGAAACTGACTTCTTTTTTAGAGGGGTTGCAGTCAATTGAAATTTAACCAAACCAGTTTCATTTGCTTATCTATAGAAAATATTTATGCATTGCTATTATTTACAATTTAGAGAATTATAAATTAGCTTAAAGGCAATGAAAAGCTGGGATCAGATAATCTGGAATGGTATGCTCTAAAAAATACATACATAATTTTTTACTGAAGACACCTAGTAATTTTTTTTCTAAACTCTCGTTACAATTCTAGAAAGTGGTATATTTTAAAAGCAATTCATAAAATTATGATTAGAGATAGTAATTCATAGAATCAGGTTCAAGATAAAAAATATGACACCCAAACAATCAAATACTAGATCAGTAATAAGAGGACACATATCTACAAACCATACCTTTCCCAACTATGCAAATACTCTGTTCATCCCCTGTAAATAATCAGAACTCTTTTTTTTAAAGATTTTATTTATTTATTATTTATTTATTTATTTATTTATTTATTTGAGAGAGAGAGAGAGCATGGTGGGGGAGGGTCAGAGAGAAAAACAGACCCCCCACTGGGCAGGAAGCCTGACGCAGGACTAGATCCTGGGACTCCAGGATCATGACCGGAGCTGAAGGCAGTCGCTCAACTGACTGAGCCACCCAGGCACCCAATAATCAGAACTCTTTATGGAGATTTATAGGTGTGGTCAAAATGAGTCAATTTTGACGTCAGATTACAGTATTATCCTTATTGGCTTCAAACAGTTATCCTTGACTTTCTTTGCCAAATACATATTTAACATGGCAGAAGGCAGTAAGAGAGATTTTGCAGAATGAACACACCAACTGGAAGTCAAGGTATTCCTTTGGTGTATGCATCAGCAGTTAAAGTCTTACACCGTAGTTCTCTGCTGTTCGAATTATTTCTTAATTATGTCTTCAATGGTTTTGTAAAAAGAAAATTACTGTCTCTGCCCCTTGAAAAACACCTCATTTCTTTTTCTTTAAGTATCATTATGTTTTTCTGGTTTCCTACAAAATAAAAGTTAAACTTATTCTCAATCTATGATGGCTCTTCATTTTAAAATCCTAGATTATCTACTCTCATTTCCTACTTCCTTATTCACTTCTGTATCACCCAATTATCTTCTCTCCTTATGTTTTTCTCCAAAACTATGGCATTTTTATGTGATAGACAGCTCTTATGACCTATCAAAAAATATTAATTGGCTTCTGAAAATTGTTTCCTTTGGAGATTGTATCAACTTTTTTTCTATTTTGACTTTTCTTTTGAAGATAAAGTCTTTATATTTTTCAAACTAGTGGTAAAAGATATTCAGGCATCGGGTAAGGGTTTCAACAGAAGTTAAGAAATAAAACTTAGAGGTTTCGTGCAGTCACTGACACTTTGTGATTCGTGAATCAGGGGCATGGGGGAAAATGTAGCAACAAAATAAAGCTTGGATTTATTGAATCACAAAGCAACGTGAGTTCAGACTACTTACCAGCCAAGTGATCTCTGTCTGCCTGGGTTTAGTAATTATCATTTATAAAGTGAAATATACCAACTGGACATTGTGTGAACAGTAAAGAGATATAATTGCTAATTGCTTTAATTCATACTGCTTGGATAATTCTGGTCAAGAGACTCTTGCTGCCAACAAAATATCCTGGGCCATCATTGTTTAGTTTTAGATATTTTTAAGCTTTCTATATAAGGGGTCAAGGATTATTTGCTTATGACTTCCACTCATTGGGTGATATTTCTGTGGAATCATACAAAATGAGTATCTTAGATTGGTGAAATGTATCCCTTTAAGGAGAAATAAGTTAAGATCCAGAGTAATTAGGAACAGCTCTAAAAACAGAATGGATGGTGATGATATGGAATAAAGTGTACAATAAATGAACCCTGCTGTACGTAGGTTATCCTAATAGTCTCTACATTACAAATATGTATGTGTGTGTGTATATGTACAGAGGTATCGCATAGGTGATGTTAATTGTCAGATTCCCTGTTTATAATGAATATAATATATTCATATAATAAATCTGAAGTTACCTACTACCTACAAGTAGTACAAAACCCAACTAGCTGAATAATCCAAATAGTTATTTCAGTTTTGCCTTTCAATTCTATTTGATTATAAAACCACATTTTTCATAAATTTCTGATCTAAATCTAAATTCCTCAAATCTGTTTATTTTTTACAAACAGGTTTAATATCTTACTCATTGGTAATAAAGATAATTCACTGGAAAAATCAAATATATCTTGTACCTTGTACATTCATAATATGAACATGAAAATTCCCTTGCTTTCTATGATTTGGAGTATTTCACAATGCCACAAATAACTATTTGTAAATAACTGTTCCCCAAAAACAACAACAAAAAAGTTCCACTCAATTCATATAATTTATACTTGGAAAATTTCTGCTCAAGTCATAAGATTTTGTGGTCCAAATAAATAATGATGGATTTGAAGATGAATGTTAAAGAAATGAATGATTTTTATATGCGGAAATTAAACTCAGAACTTTGGTGTCTTGAGTAAAGGTGGGAAGTAAGTCACGTATTAATCACAGTGGGAGGCACCTGGAAAATGCTGCTTCTTTTCTGAAACGTGCCAATCCAATATTCAAAGATGAGGCTCGCGGATACGATGGCTCTGTTCACTGCCGTGTGCTAGGCAGCATGCACATGGCTATGTTAGCACCTGGGAACTGAAGGGACCATGAAGACGGGTGAGGAGAGAATCCAGTGTTGGAATACTAATGGTTCACGTGCTGGAAGCAAAAATCACAGTCTAAGCTGCTGAAAGGAAATGAAGTAATTCATTTTTAAAATCCTCATTACATCTGTTTATTTCTCAAATTCTTTGACTTTGTTAAACAGATGTATAAAGTGTGGCCATAAAGAAGGAGAAAACAGAGAGATTGCACATTCAAAGCTCTGTTATAAAAAGAAAGGAATAAAATGATGTGTGTGTTTCAGTATTTAATATGTCATCCCAAAGAATTTAAACTGCTCTATGCATTCACACTAAACACGTATTTGTGGGAACAAGGTGCTTCCTTTCAGTTGTTTTGAGAGCAGTAGGGGACTCTCATCTTTACTGTCCTGCATACACATTTGTGCATTTTATTTTATTTTATTTTTTTTAAAAGATTTTATTTATTTA
This sequence comes from Ailuropoda melanoleuca, assembly GCF_002007445.2. Lineage (NCBI taxonomy): Eukaryota > Metazoa > Chordata > Mammalia > Carnivora > Ursidae > Ailuropoda > Ailuropoda melanoleuca. Next base: position 19,722,383 of record NC_048236.1, read on the forward strand.
TTTGACAGAGATAGAGACAGCCAGCGAGAGAGGGAACACAAGCAGGGGGAGTGGGAGAGGAAGAAGCAGGCTCATAGTGGAGGAGCCTGATGTGGGGCTCGATCCCATAACGCCGGGATCACGCCCTGAGCCGAAGGCAGACGCCCAACCACTGCGCCACCCAGGCGCCCCGACATTTGTGCATTTTAAAATGCTAAGAGTTTCTAAGAGTAGCTTTACCAAGTACAAATGAAAGCAGGAGATAGTTACCGAATGCTCAATCTACCTTGATATTACACATTTTAATTGTACAAGATTTGGATGAAAGAACAGAATAACAATAGTTGGAGGCTGTTTTGTGTCTGCACTTAGTTCCAAGTTTTATGTAAACATGCTTTTAGAAGTACCTCGCAAGTATCCCATCCCCCTCAATGCACATACACAGAAACGTTGCCACATTGCACCTGGAGTATGGTATTCTATATTCTGGGTAGTAGGTAGAAAATGATTTGTAGAGGGAGGAGAGCTCTGGGTTTTTACTTGTTGTGGCTGTTACATTATTTTTGTCATAATGGTTTCCCCCCCAATTCTTCTTAATAATAGCAAGTTCATGTATTTAGGGGGAGAGAGAACTACTTTCTAATTATATTACTCACTCATTGTTCATTCATTAGCTAGCATTATCCTGTGAAGAAAATTGTTCTTTCAAGAATTGGAGACAAACTAGAGTTCATCCTTTATCAAAAAATGTAAATATCAAATTCCTTCCTTTTAATTATTCCTTTTTCCGGGGTAAAGTGTTGGCATAGCAATCAGTGCCAGCAGTGGCAGGTGAGCTTGCTTTCTTCTTTCTTCCCTCCTTCCTCTTCCTTGGCTTTTTCCTTCCTTCTCCCTCCCTTTCTTTTCTTCTGTCATTTTTTCTTTCCCTCTCATCTTCTATTTGTGTATTACTATGCACTCATGGCTTTTTTTAAAGTCAATATTTTACATTAAATGACAGTCATTTCTCTTTTTGTTATTCATATTGTCATAGATATCTTTTAAAATTCAACAACAAAAATAGAAGCAATCCAATTAAATCATGGGCAAAGGGCTTGAGAAGACAATTTCCCCAGATAATATATGCAAATGACCAAAAAGCATGTGAAGACATATCAGTAGCATTAGTAATTAAGGAAATATAAAAACAAACAAACAAACAAACAAAAAAACAATGAAGTACTAATTCCCACCAACTAGGATAGCTATAATAAAAATTATATTTATCAAAAAAAAGTGTTGGAAAAAATGGAGAAATCTCAACTTGCATATATTGCTTGTGAGAATGTAAAATGGTTCAGATGTGGAAAATAGTTTGGCAGTTCCTCAAAAAGTTAAATATGAAATTATATTACCCTGCATTTACACTCCTAGCTATATACCCAGAAGAATGAAAGACAGATATTTAAACAAGTACGTGCACTTACATGTCCATAGCAGCACTATTCACAGGAGCCAATAAGTGGAAAAAACCCAAATGTACATCATCAGGTAAATGAATAAACACATTTTGGATATATTTGGGAAAAATTCCAGATGCAGTATATCAAACCGAAAAAGGATGATGTACTAATACATACTTAACATAGATGAGTCTTCAAACATGCTGAGTGAAAGATGCCAGCCACTATTTTTCCCTTCAGTTCTGTCAATTTTTGCTGCATATATTTGGAAGCTCTACTCTTAGGGGCCGTATCCATTTACAACTGTGAGGCCTTCTAGATGAACTAATTATTTTGTCAATATGTAATGTCTGTTTTTATATCTGGCTATTTTCTTTGTTCCTACATCTCCTTTGTCTGATTTATAACCACTGCAGCTTTCTTTGATTAATCCTGGAATTTTTTTTCATTTTTTACATTAAGCCTATTTATATAATTCCATTTGAAGTGAATTGCTAGGAGACAAAATTATAAGGCAATTTTTTGTTTTTGTTTTGTTTGCTTGTTTTTATACACATGACAATCCTCGTCTTTTAATTAATGTGTTTATGCCTATACATTTATTTATTGACATGTTTGGATTTAGATCTACAATTTTATTATTTGTCTTTTGCTTTTTTCCTCTTGTTTGTGTGTGTGTTCCTGTATTTACTCTTTCCTGCTTCCTTTTGGGCTATTGGCCATATTTTAGTATTCCATTTTAATTTTTCCATTTTTATTACATTTTCTTACGTATTTTTTTTATTCCACTTAAAGTGGAATTCAGAAAACTTACTACTATATAGATCCCTTTAATCTCTCTTTTTTTTTTACATTATAGTTGCCTTACACATTGTAGCTACTTACATTAAAATCCACATCAGTATAATGATTGGAACCAACAAACATAATTTTAAGAAGTCTAGAATAGAATAGTCTCTCTTATATCCCCATCCAGATAGTCATTATTTCTGTTGATCTTCCTTTAGTCTGATGTTTCGTGATGCTTCCTTCTGGTATCATTTGACTACTTTCTTTGTTTCTTTCTTTCTTTTTTTTAAGATTTTATTTTTTTTATTTGAGAGAGAGAGAGCATGTGCACAAGCAGGTGGAGGGGTAGAAGGAGAAGCAGGCTTGATCCCAGGACCCTGGGATCATGACCTGAGCCTAAGGCAGACCTTTAACCGACTGAGTCATCCAAGTGCCCTAACTAATTTTTTAACAACTTCCTGTAGCAACACTTTCAGACCACTTCAGAGTTACAAATTCTTTTAGTTTACTTTATCTTAGAATGTCTTTATTTCATCTTCTTTTCCAAAGGTTGTTTTGACTGGATATATAATTCTGCATAAATGATTTTTTTCTGTACATTAACAATTTTTCCACCTCCTGGGGACTGCATGAATTCTGATGAAATGTCTAGTCATTTTAATCATTATTCTTCTATAAATAATACTTTGATTCCCTCTTTTTTTAAAGATTTTATTTATTTATTTGAGAGAGAGAGCATGCACGCACTAGGCAGGTCAAGGGGCAGAGGGAGAGGAAGAAGCAGAGTCCCCAGTGATCAGGGAGCCAGAGTCAAGGCTTGACCCCAGGAATCCTGGGATTAGGACCTGAGTCAAAGGCAGCCACTTAATCAACTGAGCCACCCAGGCACCCCTCCTCTGGTTGATTTCAAGATTATTTTTCTTCTATTTATACTGTTTGACTGTGATATGACTAGGCATTTTTTTTGTTTTTGTGGTTGTTTTAGTTTATCTTGTTTCAGTTTTTTTGTGTTCCTTGAATCCGATATATGTTTTCTCAAAACTTAGGAAATTCTCAGGCATTATTTCTTTAAATATTATTGGAGCCTTTCTCCTCTCTTTGGAATATATTGACGGGCGTGTTAATTATTTTGTTATATTTCCAGAGATCCCTGATTCTCTGTTTATTTTTTTTCTAATCTTTCTAAAAATTTATTTTGCTCAGATAAGATAATTTCTATTGTTCTTTCTTCATGTTCTTTTCTTTGTTATCTCCAGAGGACTATTGAACCCATCCGGTGTAATTTTTTGTTGTGGTGGTGGTTGTTATTGTATTTCTTTATTTCTTTACATATTATTTTTCCTGGCTAAGCCTTTAAGTTTGTTTCAAGAGTGTTCACAATGACTTATTGAAACATTCCTATCAGAGCAGCTTTAAAATCTTCACCAGTTAGTTCCAAATTTTTCCCCCCACTTTTCTCTATTGATGTCTTGCTCCATGCCAGTTAAGAGTTTCCTACTTCTTTATATGCTAAATAATTTTGGATAGTATGCATACATTTTGGGTATTGTGCTATGAAATCTCTGATCCTGTTTAAATCATATGGAAAATGATAATACTCTTTCTTTAATTATGCAACTGACCTGATCAGCTTCAGGCTGCAAATTTCAACCCAACTACCATAGACCATAGGTCCAGCGTTAGTTCAATTTTCGAAGACTTTGCAGTGCCATTTGGACCTGTCCCTGGTGTGTAGTCCCCAGTGACTCTGAGACCTGAGCAGTAGTCTCTTTTAGTTTAGTTCTCAAAATCTTTGGCTTGCTAGTTAGTGTCAGATTCGTGCATACATATCTCCCCTTTGTTTCTCCAGAAAGCCAGAAAGCTGAAACGTGAATAACCCCACTCTATTGCACACTTCTACAGCGTCCCCTGCATTCAAGATGAAGCAGCAGGACACAGAGAAAAAATAACAGAAATCAAGGGATTTGCCCCATATTCATGGAATCAGAGCACCATTTATCAGAGTTTCTCTCTCTCAGTGTTTTGGCTGCTGTAGATTTCCGTTACATTGACATTTCTGGCAACATTGCCGAGAGATAGTTTGGTGGCTAGGGCATAAGAATGAGAGAGAAGGGGAAAAAAGATGGTGTAAGTGCTTCTGCACAGTCTCTATTATTTAGCCAGAGCTAGTAGGGTTCTCCTGGATTATTCTCTATCCACACTCATGCCCCCTTTGGGACTGTTTTTGCATTCCAGCTAGAGATTTTTTTTTCTAGTAGAGGAAAAATGGTAGTTACTGCTGGTTCCATGGCATTTAGAATTCTGGTCTTTATCTCCAAAATGCCTGCTATTTTTTTTTCAATGTTCTCAAACAAATGATCCATGCATTCTGTCCACATTTTATAGTTACCTTCAGTAGGAAAGACAGAGTAGAGTGTGCTTATTTTATTTTACCCCGGCCAAGAGTAAATAATTTAGATCTCTAGTTATTTCTATTAATAGTGACTGTTATGTTCTAACTGATACACAATGCGAAAGTTTATGATATATGCATTTACTGGCCATATTATTCATAACTAGTAACTAGTACACACAAGTATTTTCCAGTATTCCTGGTCATTCCATGGCTATCTGAATGAGCTGTTAACTTACTCCTGATGAGGTTTCCTTGTTTTATGTTGAATTTTGGATATTTAGATGTCCATTTCTTTCTCTTTAATCACTTGGTGAATCATAAATCTTGTCATTTTCTTATCATGTCTATCATTCAGTTTTTGTGACTTTCCTAATTAATAATTATCACAATATCAAGGTCAAGAGTATCTTACTGTATTTTTTTTTAGTAGAACTATTCATGTTTTCTGTTCTTTCTCAAATAAATTTTGGTAATTTCTGTTTTATTGTTTAGGAAATTGTCAGTTTCCCATAAGTTTTCAAGTTTAATGATATATATTCATAATAGTATCTCATTAGCTTTTAAATCTGGCTTAATAATAAGAAAAATCACTTACACTTCCTTTGCACAAATGCAGTGCCCGATTCTGTTCTACATATTTCACAATAATAGTACACTAATTTTCATGATTAAAGAGTAGAAAAAAATATTGTGGGTTTTGTAACAAAAAAAGGAGTAATATCCCATAAAATAAATACTTTTGATATGATTCTTCCAATTTTAGAGTGGAAGTAACTGAGGCATAAACCCACGTCACACAGCTGATAAATAATAAAGCCAGGTAATCTGGATCCCCAGGCTTTGGCCTTGATATTTTTAACCTACCGCCTTTTTATTATTGGATTATGTGCTTAATTTCTTCACTTTGTCTGAGATTATTGTTTTGTGTTAGTTTTGTTCATGGGGCTTGTCTCATGATTATTCCTCTTTGCATTCCTGTTCTGTTTTGTGAACTATTCAACTTGATCTTATGTCTCTGTATTAGCAACCCATTGAACATTGTGAATTTTTTTAAATTTAGAAATCAAGTTTTAATTCTAGAAAGTTTTTTTTTATTCTTCAGCAACTCCTTGAGGATTGTCATTATTTTAAATAAATGTTCTCATCTCTCTATACTTCGTACTCTTTCAATGTTGTTCATCATCACAGTCTTGTTCTTTCACATTACTAATTTGTTTTGAGGAAGTTATAGCTTATTTATTTATTTAGTTGTTTATTTTCCATAGCTCCACATCAGTCTATTAAATAAGCAAATAGTGGGAGGCATATGTTTGGTGAGTACAACATTACAAGGGCTAGGAAATGGTCACCTCTGAGCTGAGATGCACAGGAAAAGTCCCTTGTTAACAGCCTTTTCTGGATGTAAGAGGCTATGTGCTTCTTTTCTTGTAGACTGAATAACTCAGTCTCAGCACTGAGTAGCTTTGAATCCTACTCACAGCAGGATTGAAGATTGCCTGCAGAGGTCATTCATATGGATAGTACAGATGGATTTCCTTAATTTGTCATGAAATACACAGATATCCATGATTTAGAAGAAAGGCAAACCTTTTGTTGATGGCTCTCCAGTTCTCTTATTGTACAGTAGAAAATGAGGGCCATCCCCTGGAATTTACCAGAATAAAAGAGCCTGAGGCATATCATGTAGGCTACACAAGCAAGCTTATATATTTTGCTGTGTTATTTCAAAGGCAGTGACACCATGGGAAGGAACTGAGGATGTGTGTTCCGGCTACACCTTCCCAGAATCCCCTTTATTCATATTGCTTTTGGAAAGGTATTTTTCTTACCCTTTTACTGAACACTTAATATAATAAAATGCTAAAAGTGGGCCACCTGGGTGGCTCAGTTGGTTGAGTATCTGACTCTTGGTTTCAGCTCAGGTTATGATCTCTGGGTCATGAGATCTAGCCCCAAGTCAGGTTCTGTGATCAGCGTGGAGTCTGCTTGAGGGATTCTCTCTCTCTCTCCCCCTCTGCCCCTTCCCCTGCTCATGCTGTTTCTCTCTCAAATAAATACATACGTACATACACCTTAAAATGTTAATAGTAACATCTTAGGCTTTCCATTACATATTTACATTTTGAAATGCAAATTCCATTGCATTTTATTTTAAAAAATGTTTATACTGTGAAGAATTCACTCACTGACTAATGAACTATTCATTAGTTTGCTCTCAGCATAAGATGTAAAGCTAAGTAAAACATTTTAAAGGAAAATCGTGTTTCAGAACATTTTGTGAAAAATTTATACGTTGCTGAATAACTGAGAATAACATCAATTAATATTCAAGATAATGAGTCTGTCACGCAGGATTCAATCATAAAAATAGAACCACTAAAAATGATAAAGAGTATGGAATTCATACAAAAGATTTAAATTTAAACAATTGTAGGTACTTGTTATAGTTCATATGTGTACTTGTTGCTTTGCTTTTTGTGCTGGGCCTTGAAGAGCAGGGCAGTCTGTCAGGAAGGAAAGAGAGATGTGAGATGGAGGAGAGTAAGGGCAAACTGGAGCTCATGAAGACCAGCCAGAATCTGCACTGGTTTCTCACAGTCTCCAGCTTTGATGATGATGGTAACATGGGGAAGAAACTAGTGCTCAGGAGTTGGAGAACATGAGGAAGATCTGGTGGGAGCTGAAGAAGCCATGGGCCTGGCTGCTGTCTCAGGCCAATGAGGTGAGCCAGCAAATCTGCTACAATATGTGTGCACTACCACCGTGCCTAGCTCTGCACTGCCCTTCTGAGCTGAAAAAGAACTTGGCAGCTGCTTCACGTTCGTCTTCCAAATCCAACACAAAATGTCTCTTGTGGCCCATAATGATCTAGAAATATGGAATTGGAAAACAGTACCAGCATAACTCAGTTGACTGACTACAAATCCACAACATTGAGTAAGAGAATATACATTGGTCTATGGAATTTTTAAAAAGCTATCGTAAAATCCTATATTTGCTCTGAAAAGAATAATGAAACATACTATTCTGAGGAATAACTATATTTTGTACCAATCTGAGGAATTATATTTTTTAAAAATTTATTATTACATCAATACATTATATTTCAGGAAATAAAAATGCTAGTGAATGGATTTCTGAACACTTAGGATTTGAACACTCTGTGTCCACTTCGATTTTTTAAATGTCTGGGGTTTTTGCTTTTTCTTTGTTTGTTTGTTTGTTTGTTTGTTTGTTTGTTTCCTCATAATTTCTTCATGTCCCTATATGGAAATTGTGGGACGGTCATATATAAACCATAATGTTGTTGAAGTATTGTTACTGGAACTAATGAACAGTCTGGAGGGGTAGAAAATGCATATTTGTCCAAAGAAAAGTGGTTTTGTTCTATAACAGACAACAATGATTCCAAGTTTAAGAAAAATGACATATCTAATGTGGTGTGAGAATATTTTCTGAAATCCAAATGCAAGAAACAGAATCCTAAGCTTATCTTACATCTTTTCACACCAATTTAATGTCCATTAAGGATTATGAAAGATAAAGTTGAATTGATTCAGCACTTAAATTCTATGATGCTTTTCAAACTAATGTAATGATAATGTATTATTCAGATTTGGGGTTTCATTAACACTGAAACAAAATAAGTGGAAGTTATATATTTTCTTCCTTGAAATATTAAAGTGCTAGAATATTCTACTAAACACTATAGTCTTTGGATAATAAAGAAATCAAGCCAAACTAGACTATTATTATATTAATGATATAAAGCTTTGACCTACATAATGAACTATTTAAAAGAGTTATCAATTACCAAATTCAAACAAAAAGCCTATCTACTTGTTTTTAAGCAGTGAGGAGCATTTAGTCAATCATTGTCTCCAAATTTTTGTGTATTTTGTCCAGTCTTTCCTTTCTCTAACTATGTAAACTAGACCAGCAGTCAGCAAACTAGAAAATCAGAGCCAAATCCTCCTCACGCATTTTTTGGCATGCACCTCAAGCTATTTTGTTTAGAAAACAGGTGGTGATATTTTGATGTAAGGAAGTTAAATCACTTAACCCCCAAGTCATCATTGGTCTAAACATGTACAAGTGATTCCATTCCATTGGGCAATGTGATGTAAGATTTATTCTGGTAGCTTCTAGGGAGATTTTCATCCCTATTGAAAGAGTGGCTTGGAAAAGGCTTTATTTTTGTGATACCACTTACTGTTTGGATACTGGTGTGGGTTCTGATGCCTTTTTTGCAACCAGTACTCTGTAGATGTGAAATAGAATGGGAAAAGCACCTTAGTTCTTAATGAAATTTATGAGCCACTGAATGGAATCTTAGACAGTCTGTTTTAGAAATTAGTTAAGAAAAATATAAATACCCTTAAGATTTAAACCATGGTCAGGATTTTTCTGATTCCTGTCTTCAGGGTGTATAGTGTTGATGGAAAGTACATAATAAAGATAAATATGAAAATCAACTCTTATTTTACTGCCTGGAGAACTTTCTCAAGTGGTTTAAATATATCAGCTCATTTAATCTTCAAAACAACATTCTGAGATAGACATTAATATATTGTCCAGAAGGGGGACAGGGATATTGGCCAGAAAATAAACTGATATACAAAGGTATGTAATTTGACAGAGATAATATACGTAGGTAATAATTGAACCAGCATTTAAACCAAGCCAGTTGGCTTAGGAGTCTGGGATTTCGCCACTAAATTAAATGATTTTTTTAGGAAAAAACAAAGAAAAACAAAAACCTCCATTAAAAACAATATTTCCTCCTAACTTTTTACTTCTAATAAAACCCAATAAATTTACTATGAACACTATAGAGAAAGTACAATGTCTAATTTTAATGACTCTGTACTAGTTAATAATCTACCACTGAAATTTAAATGTCCCTAAATTTTGCATAAAAACCTATATATTTTTTTCTTGTTAGATACCAATGTCCTTCATTAAATTTATTTACTTATTTCTCTTATCCAAAAAAAGGCAGCAAGAAGAGAACTATGATGGAGTAAGTGAAAAGTTTGGAATAGATTATGCAGAGTCTTGTACTTCTTGGTTTTTCATAAATTATTAAATATAAATTTTACGAAAAGAGTTATCTAATTGCATAACTGAAATTTTAACTTTCCTTTAAGGAAAGGCTGAGCTATATGTGAGCATATCTATATTCCTGGTGCACTGAGTTTTTATATTTCACTCTCTGGAGGGAGAAGTAAAAGGAATGCCTATATAGTAGAAATTATATTTTGTCATTATCTATGTTTCTTCTTATTTCTACTATTGGAAATATTTAATAGTGCTAGAAAAATGTACAAAATAATATGGTTCCATTAATATAGTCACCTATGTTTACACGAGGTGATAAGATACGAATGTGATACGATTCCATCTGGTACATTATTTTCCTAGGAAATAAGTAGAATAAGATTATTTGAAACTGAAATCCAAATTATTTATTTCATTACATATTTTCATAACCAGATACTCTCTATGACCCTTGCTGTGGTCTAATACTCCAGGCTTTCATCCCATTGCCTGGTGACTCAGTCTGCCCTCTATGTACACTGTAAATGGAATTATATGCTTCACTTTGATATTTCAAATTTGCTGCTGAATCTTGTCTATAAAATTAACCTACTTTTTATGCTCACCAAACTCTAAGTCAAGAGCGAATTCCTCCTGAGCTCAATTTAAGCCTGGGGGTATGCATACTGCATTCAATGTTCAGGGCACTAAATTGACTGGAGGGAGGATGAGGTGGAACCGGGACAATACTGGCAGAATCTGACAGGACCAAATACATTTTCTTTAAGGTCTTATTTAACTCTGCAGTATATATTTTAAGACATACTGCAGGCTATTTCAGCGCAGACTATGGACTTCACATGGAATTATTTTTTAAACAAACAGGAATGAAGAGAATACTGCATTATGTGGAATGAATTACATCAACTAAATTTTTCATCCAGTTGTCATGACAACCCCCATATTTTCCATAATGTGTAGTCTATTAAGTGTTGAACTAGATGTGCTTAAAGAAAAAAGATACTAACATTCAGGGAAACATTTTCCATTAGAACTCTTTGAAAGGACCACAGGATTATTATGCTTCAACAAACAACCTGTCATCCTTATGCTATTCCTTGGATCACAAAATGGGTGAGAAAAGCATAAAAAACACCCTATAATATCAGGGTTCATTGATATTTTCTTGAAATGTCAGGTACTTCAACCATCTGGGTCCTATCTATGGAATCTGTGACAGCTGTTGTCCAGCTAATGTTGAATATCTCCAGTGACTGTGAATTAACCACTTCTGTTGGGAATTTTCTTGAAAGTAAATATATTTGAAATATTAGAGCACTCTCCTAAAAAAACCACCTCCCTTTATCTTTAGCCCACTTTCCTTCCTTTTGTAGTTATAAGTTTGAATCTTCTTCCAAATCACTGCCCTCAAAATAATTAAAGCCAACTTACGTTTCAATTGAATTCTATAGTTATCAGATTAAATAATATAATTCTCAGCAGCTATTTCTGTATAGCTAGTTATAAATATTGTTTCCATTCTGATAATATTTTTTGTAAGAGAGCTACTCCAGGTTGGTCAAGAGCAAAATTTAGAGAGCATATATCTCTTCCATCATTCCATGTCCTTGATTGCTTGAGAATACTGGCTGTATAATCATTTATAGATAATAGTCATATGACTTCTAAAACAGGTTTGGCTATTAAAAAAAAAAAGTCTCATTGGATAGCATCACCACTTCTAAGTCCAATACTAATTTTTACTTGCACAGATCAGTCTGTGCCTCTTTTTCTTCTCCAGTCACTCATTCCTTCCTAAAGTTGAAATAGGAAACAAGCATACATAAAGAATAATCAAGACATAGCATATTTTATAGGCATATAATTCCATTTTGTTATAAAGTTATAAAGCATTTACTACATAAGCCTGTCTAGAGTGACTTTTATTTTCCCCTAAATTTATCCACTTTTCAAAATCAATTTAGCCAATACTTTTGACCCTCAATCATGTGCCAACCACTTTGCTGAAAGACGGAGGAATGAAAATGAATAAACTACCACTGATAATCTAGGAAGGAAAGCAAATGTACACACAGAAATTTCAACTTACTAGCTGAAGTTTTTATTATGTAGTGCTATAAACTAAATGTTTGTATTTTTCCCAGATTCGTATGTTGAAACCTAATCCTCAGTATTATGGTATTTGGAAGTGGGGCTTTTGGGGAGACAATTAGGGCATGATGGTAGAGCCCTCATGAATGGAAGTAATGGTCTTGTAGAAGAGACCGCAGAGAGCTCCCTCATTCCTTCTGCCATGAAACACAGCTAGAAGGCAGCTGTCTATGAACCAGGAAACAGGTTTTCACCAGCCATTAAATCTGCTAGCACCTGGTCATGGACTTCTGAGTGTCAAGAACTGTGAGAAATAATTTCTGGGGTTTATAAGCCACCTAGTCTATGGTATTACAGCAAATTGAGCAGACTAAGACATGTAGAAAACCCCATGTGAACAATTACAAAAGTTTTCCCTGAACTGATGAAGTCAGAGATAACACCAAAGGATAGAAGGAAAAATTTGCCCAAGATCTGTGGAAAGAGCATTTTAGGTAGAGGTAAGAAGTGTGATGAGAAGACACGTATGTGTAAAGTAGTAAGAGGTGTGTGAGGAACTACACACTATCAAACATTTTAAAAGATAAATTTAGATAGGACAGTGAAGAGATAGGTATGTGCCAGGTCACACGGATGTTTGAATAACTTGTTCCGAAACTTGAATTTATCTGGCATAGTGGTCCATCGATGAGTTTTAAACACATTGGTGATGGTGATCTCTGTTGTCTTCCGGTGGGAATCTGTATTGTTTTCTTAATTAGCTGGAAGCCATACTTGATGAAGAGGTCTTACTCTTAACATGTTATCATAATATCTAGCATGGTTCAGAAGACATTTAATAAAAAAAAAAAAAACACGTGAAGTAAAATGTTGACCTGACTCTTAAATATTCTATCGTAAGAAGTCATCTGATGTATCTTTCAGAGATTATCATCAGTCAACTCTTTTGTTATCAGATTCTAATCATATTATATTAGATAAATCCTAAAGACATGCATGCAATTCCTCAATGCAAAACATCAGCCACTTTAAAATCATCTATGTGCGAAGAATTCTGGATTCCACAACTGGGAAGTTGGATTTTTCAGTACATCTGTGAGACAGCTTGACATCTGCCTTATAATATGTAAAGTGTTGAAAAGACTAATTGAAGGCAAAATCTTTTTTAACCATACTTCTATCAGAACAATCGTTTGCAAAAGTTCAACCTCAAATCATATAATCTCTAGTGGGTTCACTGTGTTGATTCATTTTATGTGTCTGGAAACTAATTCAGATCTACATGGAATTACAGAATCATTATTCTTTTGTGACAATTCACACTCCAGAAGACAAAGCTATGTCCTGGCACAAGGTGAATGAGATTGCTGCCTAGTCAAAACAAGCCAGAATACATAGCAGAAAACAGACATCACTCATGAGCGATAAGTTACAGCACACACTTGCTACTAAATCCTGAAAGAAAGTCTTTTATGGTGTTCTTTAACAGCTCTGTTAGACATACAGAAAATAGAAATGAATTTCAATACATTAATTTATGGCCAATTTAGTCACCAGAAAATGTAAGCAATCATGGGAAAAATACCAAGTCTAAGATCCTGCCCTGCAGGTGACATTGGGAAAACTCTCTGCCACTTTGATTTTGATGGACTAAGTTTCTAAATGATCCAGTAGGTACATCAAAATTAGGCAAAATGTTAACTGTGCTATCTATAGATTTTTATTTTCTAAATGCTGTGTTTAAAAAAATACTGTGACAGTTGTTCTTATTTGGCAAATCTGAGCCAGTTAATTTTGTTAATTTGTGTACATAGTTAATGAAGTCAAAGTTTTGACTCCAATCTCTACTGGAAGACACAGAAAGTGTTCTCCTAATGCAATAAATTGTACTTGACCATAACCCAGAGGAGCTATATCGCAAATGTCTGATCTTGATCATCATAGAAATCAGGTGAAGTTCAAACTACCCCACGTAATAGAAAATATGTGGTACAGTTTTGAAAGTGTATTTTTCAAGGGTTTTCTAGAATAAGAATTTTATTAATTTTTATCTTATTATATTGATTTTTCAGATTATCTTATTAAATAACAATAAATGCATATTTACATCACACATTTATTATATTTAGTGCATTATATGTAATTTACATGTTATTTAAAATATATCTTATTTTAAAACATTAACATTTTATGAACTTCTCGGATTAACACCTGCTAGCATTTTGAATTATATAACCTATATAAACACATCAAATGATTCATAACATGTCAGACGTCTTTTATTATCATACCTAATCAGTTGCTTCATTTTCAACATATAGAGACATTGTGACTATCTTTGAGTCAGAAAAGAACCATCCAAAAAATGTAAATATTAACATCATGCCTAAATTGTGTCCTCTTTCTTCAACTTTTTTTATAAAATATACATTCCAAAAATCATTTGGGTAAATACTCCTATTTCATGAACATTAAAGAGAATTTTATACTTATATTCTCCCATAAAGGGAAAGTATTTGTAGAAGTGTGTTTTGGCCATGAAATCCTCCATTTTAAAGAAGGCCATTGTATTTACATTTTAACTATTTCTTATTTTTAAAATTATTGTAAGTTCCTCATCAGCATTATACATACCATATTTGTAAATGCTACATTAAAAAACAATAGGAGGTTATTAGACTATGCCTAGCAAGGCAAAATTAAATAGAATGGAAACCTCCATCTTTGCATTTTTAAAATTTTATATGTTTAAATATATAATAATTTAATCATATAACAGTAATTCAGTGAATCATTGTTTAATTTTGTGCAATAGTTTCTCTGGATAATCACAACTTCTGTCAAAAACACATTCTTGCTGTTTTTGCTTTAAAAAGAAAAAGAAGAGGGGCACTTGGGTGGTTCAGTTAGGCGTCTGCCTTCTGCTCAGGTCATGATCCCAGAGTCCTGCGATGGAGCCCTGCTTTGCTCCCTGCTCAGCAGGGAGTCTGCTTCTCCCTCTCCCTTTGTCTTTGCTTCTGTGTGCTCTCTGTTGCTCACTCTTTCTCTCAAATAAATAAATAAAATATAATAAAATAAAAAAAGAAAACCCAGTCTTCTCAGTATTAAAAGAGCTAAGTTAAGAAAAAAGAAAAAGAAGAAAAAAAAAAAAGAAATTCTTGAGCACTTTCTATTCATTTTCTGATTTTATTCTCAAACCTACCTAATACATTTGGGGATCTAAGTTTTATTTATTTATTTATTTTTATTTATGAACAAATCCTCTCTTATTCAAGAATCAGAAGGAAATCGGATAAAATCGCCAACTGACTAGTAAATATCAAAGTTATTGTAATCATAATAGCAAATAACAATAAAGGTATATTACACTCTCACTTGGAGTCTGTTACTTGGCTAGAGACCTAAGGCACGCTCCTTCAGGTGTTGTCTCAGCACGTCAGATAGCTCCAGTCTTCTAGAACCAATGTAGTAACAAAGGAGCTTTATGTTAAAGTAACCAGATTAGGCCCCAGATAGAGTCACTCATGCTAAGCCCCATGTCACCAAACCAAAACTCAACTGAGTTTCTGTATTTGGCTCTCCCAGAAAAGAAAACCCTAGGTCAACCACTCAGCACTGCCCTGCTCAGCCCAAGTAAGCAATCTAATTCCAAGACTTCCCCTTTGCGCTGTATAATGAAAGTACCCCAGCTTTAACCAATCAGCAAATGCCAAGTATAACGTTTTTATTCCTGTTTACTGTGGTTTGTAAACATCTCTCACCTCCTACAGCTCTTCAGAGCTCCTTTCTATTTGCTAGACTGAATGCTACCTGATTCATGAATCATTGAATAAGAGCTTACTAGGTCAGTAAATTGTCTGTGGAACATTTTCTTTTAACAGTTATTATGGCACTAGCAATTAGATGCTTTGACAATGTTGAATTTTATCCAGATCTGTGATTCCAGAAAACATCCACAGTTGAAGAAATCACTTACCTGTTGTGTTCCAGGAAGCAGCCTACAACACATAAACATCCTTTCCCGTATGATTTAGATAAGACCCCCTTGCTTGACTATGACAAGGCTAGACATGAACCCTCCAGATTCCCCTTCTTCACCTCCTAAATGATTAGCCGAACTGCTTGTCCCCTATGATCAATCGGAACGAAATGCTTGTTAACCAAATTTTAGTTAAGGTCCTTTCCATCCCCCAGGCTCCTGGACTTTGGCCCATCCTTGGCCTCAGTTAGCATAAAGTCTATCCTTAAATGCCACTCAGGAGAATTCGCTGTGCTCCAGGTAGACCGTCCTCTGATCTACAGTCTAATCATGCCACTCCTGTGCATCCCACTGCCCCACACCAGGTTATTTTTTAGCCTTGTTTAATCCTTCTTGTAAAAGAATCCTTTCTGCCTAACCTTTGAGGCATTTGCAGATCTTATGTTCTAAATGTTTTCCTTATTGCAATAATACCCCTTTCCCTATTGCCATGGTCCCTTTGCAATAAATTTTTTGAATTAAGTCTCTTCTTACTGAATCTGGATTTTTTTTTATTCTATTCTGTTTTTGCTTCTATTTAGAATTGGCATATTTCAATTCTGCTTATTTTTCCTTAGGCAAAGCAATTCATATAGCCATGCTTGACCTCAAGGTCATAAAAATGCTATCTCCAATGGCCCAGAAAAAATAGGAATTATTATTACTTCCTTTATGGAATTTGCAACGAGACAGATGAACACATTTTCTATTATTAAAGAGATGAAAAAACCTCTTCTCATGATTCTTACAAAATCATAATAATTTCTTAAAAATTTATTTAGTTTTTGGTCACAAGACTTCTGTTTTCTGTAATATTAATATTTTAAGTTTTACTGAGATCTACTTTAGTTTTCTTTCAAGTTTCACTGTATTCTGTTATGCTACCAATGTAACATCATGGTACACTAAATAAAAAAAAATTAGATACCTCACTGAGTGTAATTTTAAAATTTTGTATTATAAGGTCACTGGCTACATATTCATCCAACAATGATTTTCCGAAGAGTAACTAAATGAAAGACAAAGATGATATCACTCTATCATTATTTGTTTGAAGAATTGAAAAAAAATGCTCATAGCGTATAAATGTAATCATCTAGGACAGGAGTTGGCACACTATGTCCTGGGGGCCAGATCTGGCCCATTGTCTGTTTTTTACAGCCCGAGAGCTAAACCTGTTCTTTTTTTTTTTTTTTTTCACTTATTTACATTTTTTAAAGTGTAAAACAACCACCACCAAAGGATTTGGCGAGGGGGAGGAGGGGTACACTTGAAAGCACAGTCAAAAATATTTACTACCTGTCTCCTTGCGACAAAAATCTTGCTGACCCCGACTTAGACAGGTATATGTCAAAGTTAGGAACAAGATTAAACTAATGACTAGTTTTAATTTTATTTTTTGTTTTATAAAAGAAGACTAAAAATATATGGCAAATATTGCATTAAATTATCTGTCATTCCTGGGGCGCCTGGGTGGCGCAGTCGTTAAGTGTCTGCCTTCGGCTCAGGGCATGATCCCGGGGTTCCGGAATCGAGTCCCACATCAGGCTCCTCCGCTATGAGCCTGCTTCTTCCTCTCCCACTCCCCTGCTGTGTTCCCTCTCTCGCTGGCTGTCTCTCTGTCACATAAATAAATAAAATCTTTAAAAAAAATAAATTATCTGTCATTCCTAAAAGGTTTGGATTAATTCATTCTCAGGTTTTAAATCTATATAAATGTTATATAATATCCACTACTTTGTGTGAGTTATTTCAAGTTACTAGAAGAGATACATAACTCTCCTTAAAAGCATTAAATTTATAGTATAATTTTGTAATATAAAATGTTTATATTTCAACCAAAATATTAATTAAAGATATATAAATTTTATGTACTTTGAAACTGTACTCTATTTCTGAGCAGTTGTCTCACCAACAAACCTCACTGAATAGAGACTGTAAACAAACTTACTGTAATTCAATTGTAATAGTTTTGCCAGGGCTCAATTAAGCCACTAGATGGAGCATTTAGCACTGCAGAGAGCTCTTGAAGAAAACTCATGGTGGTTGTTGTTGTGTTTTAAATATAGTTTAAAGGGAAAAGTCAAGAAGTGGGATGGAAAGAACATTTTCCTAAACTTTTACTGAGTTATTTCAAACTGATTTAAACACTGTGTGATTATTTTATAGTCAAAAATTATGTTTAGGCTGCTCTAATTGATAAACAAGCTGAGCGATCAGACTTTATGAAAAGAAAAATTGCAATGCCATTCCAAATTGACTTTTCAGCTGTATTCTTAATTTTCTCTGACTTGACATATATTCTGATATAAATGTGTTTCTGTGAGGTTTTGAAAGCAAAGAAATACTGCTACTGTTAACATTAGATAATGGCAATTTTAAGAAATTATAATGGAGTCTGCGTGAGTTGGCAGTCGTGAGAAAAAAAGAAAGAAGAAAAAGAAAGACAGTTCAACATCAATGAAAAGGAAGGAGCAATGGGTGCCATACTGTCACTTCATGGCTCAGAAAGTAAGGACGATATAGCAAAGAGTTCTTTACTTGCCTGGGCCTGAGCGAGTCATTCACAATGGCTGAGGCAGAAGGTCAGGGTTTACAGGTTCAAGCCACACAGTTGAACAACGGCATATCGTGCACCATTCCTCGGTCTCCCTTTTTAACCCATTGTCTTCATCCATAGGTAGATATTCATATTTGGATAGATATCCATATTTTATCTCATATTTTAAATAATATCTTTATTTTTGTATATAGAGGTAGATGATAGATGATTGATAGGATAGATAGATGATAGATAGATAGATAGATAGATAGATAGATAGATAGATGATAGATGATAGATAGATAGATGATAGATAGATGATCGATAAACAGGAACCAAATTTCTGAAACCTGGCTTTTGTCCATGTTGATTCATACATCTCGAAACTTATGCTTTACCAACTTACTAAAATTCATTCCAATGTGCAGCTGTTTAAATGAGGTTGGAAGCAATTTTGCCACATGATGCTGATGTCAGTTAAAAACTGAGTATTAGCAGAATGGAAAAACTTCAGATGAGTGCGTCTGCTATGTTGATCAGCGTTCCCCAAATTCTAATGGCTCTGACTGACAGACAAGCCCGCTCATTGGCCTAGAAAGTGAAAATCAGTCCTATTGACTATTACAGATATGCATGTATATGAGGGAAGCATTTAAAGTAGAACAAAAATTAGATTTTTTTTCCCTCTGGAAAAAAGCCAAGAAAATTCTGAATGAAGACTTTCAGGCAAGGCAGGATACAAAACTGCCAAGTGTGAAAATGATTACAAATGACAACTTTTGTGGAAAAGCGCTAACCAAAAAGGATTTCCAGTTTCAAGACAATATTCTGTGATAACATGACTCCACCCAAATCAAATAGTGTTCCAGACCAAGGGATGGTCATTGCTTCAATATTTATTTGTAAATTAAAAAAAAAAAGAATCCAAAAGAAATATTCCTTACACAAATATTTTCTTTTGAGTATTCATTGAAAAATATTATTTTGACATAAACTGTTTATGTGGTGTATAGTAGGCATTTATAGTAAGACAAATAGTTATTTTGGTCATAATTATAGTTAGGAAATATAATCAATCTTTGGCTGAGCTTTGAGATCTATTCTGTGGTTTATTCATTTCTCAATTATTAAAACTATATTCAAGTTTTACAAATGCTGTCAGCTGCTTTGCAAGAAAGTCTCATGATGGACTTAACTACCTTTTAAATTTGTTGATTCAGGCCAACTATTATGAGAAAATAGTGATAAATGCTTAAACTTAAAAATTTACAAGTAGTAAAAATCACTTAGGAAAAGGCCCATGATGAATGAGCTATTGAAAAGTAGATCTGCTCCTTGAAGATGAAAATTTTATTCTAAGAAAATCTTAGCACTGAATATTTACTCACACTGTCAACTAGTATTTTACAAGGTTGATCTGATGAAGATGAGAAAATTTGTTAATTGATCATATTGTGACCATATGAATTTGTCAGAGATAAAACTCATCACTTTACTTAGATGGGATAATTTAATTGACTTAATGACATAAATTATTCAATGAAAAGTTTTTGGTTATAAATGTCAGATTGGACATATTTGAAGAAGCAAGCATTTGGAAGTCGAAAGACATTTCTTGAAATGATGACTTCCTTGATGTACATAGTCTAACTCAACTTCCTGAGCTCTAAGTTTTTCATACATGAAATAAAGATATGATGTCATCACAAGTTTATGAGGATTATATGATATAATGGATTACTCTTAAACTTTCATTATTAGTAGTAATCGATATTTTTATTTTGAAGATATTTTCAGTCTTCTGTATGTGTCATTCTACAATACTCTTGGCTAAATAAACACAACTATTCCGGAATCTATAACAGATATAAAGATAGGAACAGAAATGGAAATAAGGATGTAGATTGTCTACTATGCACCGGTTGGTATAATAGACCCTGAACAGTACCTCATCATGTTTTAAGTGTTAACAGCAATTATGAAAAAGACAATTACTAGAACACAATTATAAAAGCTATCAAAAGTTGTGTTGATAAAAGTTCAGCTAAGATTCTGAGGTTTAGCTTCTGTTTCCAATTATATATGTGCAAATTTGTTCATAATAGGCAAAACTAAGTGAAAAGCCTGGCTTATTTTTCTTTCCAAATACAGGACTCATATTTATTATGGGCTTCCTGTAATACATAGAAACAGGATGGGTACCAGCGTGCTATTTTTACGAAGTCTAAAACTAGACCCCAAATATACATGTTTCCAATCATGGGTCTATAAATCCATTCATCCACTTGATATATTAATTCTGAGGCTCTTTTCATGGATCAGTAGGAATTGATCAATAGGAATAATTGACACAATTTTTAAAAATTTGCTCATGTCATTAGTTCTTATCAAAATATTACTTAAACTATAACTAGAAAGACAAAGTAAAATAGATAACTGGTATAATAATCTAAACTAAGTATGGAGCATTAGTAGAGCACCAAATAGGTTATTTTGTTTGTTTGTTTCAAATAGTAGATACTGTTACTCATATATCTGATATAACTAAACAGCTAATGGACTCTTCAGTTTATTTTTTTTTCAAATTTAGAACATTTCTTATTTGAAAGCATCATTGAAAGTTGTCATTTGAAAACTGGCAGAATACATTCTACCAGATTAAGACTCTTAAAAAAGAATAGTATTGACTTGCTTGATATAATTGCCTCTTCATAGCCATTACAATCATTCATGTAAATACGTATTTAGGGAGGCATCAAAAGCAGATTATTCACCTAGTGGAGCATGACAGCTCCAGAGGATTTACTGCGTTCATTGCGGCAATTGTCACCAAAAACTGTTAATTCACAAGCACAGCTACCTGCTTTTACATATAAATATCTATCACTCATTATTTCTCTTCATTGTATCAAAGGCAAGTCAATCTATATGGAACTAAACTTTAGTGTTATTTTGTAAAACGTTAATATAAGAGGGACAGAGTTCTTCAGTAATGACATTTTCAAATGAATATATTCATTTAGATACCTTTCTTTTAAGAAATATGAGCAGATATTTAACAGTACCAGGCAGGATGCACTTAATATCTCATTTTTGAAAGCAAGAACATATAATTTGAAGTAAGTGCTCTTACATATCTTCTAGTTAATACTTCTATAATTCATGCTCAAAAATATAGATGTAGCACTTAGTGAGGCAATCTTCAAATGAATAGCGTTAATGAATATCTGCCACATGCATGGCATACTTTGAGAGTTAAAATGAATGCTGTTAGGTAGACACAAAGTTTCTTCTTTTTCTTTATAGAAAAGTTTCTGGATGCTGGTTAAAGTACATTGTGGGATGATTTTGAGGGGTGGCTTGGGTAATTTATATATCTAAAAGATGCCAGAATCATCGTTGTGGCAGTGGTGGTGTTTTGTTTTTGTTGTTTTTGTTTGGTTTTGCTTTGGGTCTGTTTCTTTGTTTGCTTCCTTGCTTGCTCGCTTGCTTGTCTCTTCAGGTAATTAAGGGAAAACTTATTCCATGACAGGTTTTCATCAAATGATAGAGATACATAGATGATAGACAGGTAGATAGACAGTTGTTAAATGGATAGAAAGGACATTAACTAGATAGCTTAATAGATTATTTGTAGTGCTTTGCTCCTTTCTATAGTTAGTGGATAAATATACTTTTAACTGTAGAGAATGTGTATGGAAGAAGTCATTCTCTGCTTTTCACAGTGAATATTTTTAACTGCTGAAATCAAAATCTGAATTGAATATGCAATTTCATATAACCGTTTTCAGCTTTTTTATGAAGAGATCATGTATGGATTGCAAAAAGCTACGTATCATGCTTTCTTGTAACAATGAGTATTCACTCCTCCCGGGTAAGACAGACTGACTGGTACAATACACTCACTTTAGAGAACGTACACTTATTTTGCTTTTTCCCTCTATTATAAGTTCCATCTGTTCCTGGCCTAACTGAGGCCCCTAAATTCTAGCAAAAGTATTGAGTATTCTAGTTGGAGTATCACAACATAAAGCCAGGGCTAGTCACAACTTTTCTTTGAGCTTATTATTCCAACATGCTGTGATGATACAATTTTCTTCCAACCTCCAAACATTTGAGAGAATTAATGATACAAAATGCACAAAACATTCTAAAATCCTTAGAAAAACTACTCAGGAGAAACTATTAATTTTAGTTTTGAGGATATTAAAAATGCTTCTTGGCATAAGTGTAAGGCATAGTTTAAATGACCACCATTTGTTGGCACTTTCCTCTCCCATGCATTCTCATGCAAGAAACTCTAAGCAGTCTAATAGGAGGGAAGTCGAATGAGATCCTGCTTTTGTGAGAAGATATTGCTCTTGAATTCTAGTGTCTCTATCTATTTACCAAGCATGGCATATAATTGTGTCAAACTCAGTGTGTCAAAACTGAAAAAAAAATCATATTTTACCTCAAAATTACTTCACATTTTTTTTTAAAAAGATTTATTTATTTATTCCCTACTGAGCAGGAGTGGGAGGTAGGGCTCAACCCCACAACCCTGAGATCATGACCTGAGCCAAAATCAAGAGTCTGAAGCTCAACCGACTGAGCCATGCAGGCGCCCCAAAATTGCTTCACATTCTATATACCTCACCTTGATAAATGACTCCACAATACCCACCTCTAACTTCATTGTCTGGTCCAGAAACATGTTTCCTAATGCCTGTGTCTTATCTTCAAATTCTAATTATTAACTGGATGAATGCTACCCAGTTGACATTACTGAGCTGGAAGTTTTGAGGGAGTAAAATGAAATCTAATTTTGCTAATTTTCTGCTTCAAGTCTTTCCAAAGCTTTATTGTCTATGGCCAAAAATGAAAATCCTTATTACGTTGAGTAAGACCTTCCTTGACCTGATCCCGCATATTTCCCAGGTATATTTTCATCATGTCCTACTCCTTGCCTTCAGTATTTCAACCACACTAAACTACCAATTTCATATTCTCTTAACTTTTTTAACTTTTAGCTTTTTCTCTCTTACAATACCATATCTCATGTCTACTCTCCCTAATCAGGATAACTCTGGCCTCAGGAAATCTGAATGTGGTGATCTCCCAGGTATTCAATCACTAGCAACTATTATTTACCTCCATCTGAGAATGCTATGGATTTTCATTTTTCTTAGTCATCTATGAGCTCTTTGAGAGCAAAAATCACAGTTACTCGCTTTTAGGGACCTGCACCCAACACACAGTAGCATTACATAAATGTTTGCTGGTGAACGGATATGTTTGCCATACTATGTGTAAAAGTACTTTTTGAATATAATAATAATAATAACTTATTCCTTCCCTTAAATACAGGTAAAATATAAGTCATATGGTGAGATCTGTACTAATACCAATCGATAATTCTTTCAAACAACTCATATTGGAGAAGAAGGGGATAATCAGCAAGAGAACTGGAGACAGATTTGGGCAAGTTAATAAGACCTTCTACATTAGCAAATAGTGACTGTTCCAAGACATCAAACGTTCTTTTACAGACTCCAAGCCCATATTTAATATTTTTACGTTACCCATTTTTTCCAGATTGCTCCTTTTTTTAAATTAATTCACGTAATTGATATTTTGATTTCATGAAGGAAGATCTTTATTTTGAAAATGTAAATGTCTTTTTCTTATTTAAATTACTAGAGGCTAAACCCCATTCCTTCTACATCATCATTTAGAACACTTAAATATTTTATATGAATTGATGATTATTAAATATATTAAATCCATGGAAAGCTTCCCATTTTTAAATTCCCCTCCAGTTTAGAGAATCAAGTTGGAAGTTTCCTTCGAACAATCAGAAGTTACATTCAAAAGCCAACTCCTTATGAAAGTGAATAATAAATAATTGTAGATATCACAAGAATGTCTTTCGTGACTATCTTCCCATTGCACACAGACTCTGATGAAACTGAAGTGAAAATCTGACCGAAGCTGCAGCAATACAAGTTTTTCCCTGCAAAATAGTCACGTTATTCTGTTTTGGGTGCTGCAGAGCCTTGCAGAGCTGAAAATTGAGTAGTAGTTTTCTGTAAGGATACACCAAAGCAGTTAGTCTCCTGAGGGAAAAAAGAAAAAAAAAAAGTTAAAACAAGTTGAAAGAGCCAAACACAAAATTCTATGAAATTTCAGCAAAAATGTTTTGACTCCTTATCTATCATGTCATTTGCAAATATCTTCTCCCATTCCTTAGGTTGCCTTTTAGTTTTGTTGACTGTTTCCCTTGCTGTGCAGAAGATTTTTGTCTTGATGAAGTCCCAATAGTTCACTTTTGCTTTTGTTTCCTTGCTTTTAGAGACATGGCTTGCAAGAAGTTGCTGTGGCTGAGGTCGAAAAGGTTACTGCCTATGTTCTCCTCTAGGATTTCTATGGATTCCTGTCTCGCATTTAGGTCTTTCATCCATTTTGAGTTTATCTTTGTGTATGGTGTAAGACAATGGTCCAGTCTCATTCTTCTGCATGTGGCTGTCCAATTTTCCCAGCACCATTTATAGAAGAGACTGTCTTTTTTCCATTGGATATTCTTTCCTGCTTTGTCGAAGATTAGTTGACCGTACAGCTGAGCGTCCATTTCTGAGTTCTCTATTCTGTTCCATTGATCTATGTGTCTGTTTTGTTGCCAGTACCATACTATCTTGATGATTACAACTTTGTAATATATCTTGAAGTCAGGCATTGTGATGCCCCCAGCTTTGGTTTTCTTTTTCAACATTCCCCTGGCTATTCAGGGTCTTTTTTGGTTCCATATGACTTTTAGGATTGTTGTTCTAGCTCTGTGAAAAATGTTGGTGGTATTTTGATAGGGATAGCATTGAATGTGTAGATTGCTCTGGGTAGCATAGACATTTTAACAATACTCGTTCTTTTTTTTTTTTTTTAAAGATTTTATTTATTTATTTATTTGACAGAGAAAGAGACAGCCAGCGAGAGAGGGAACACAAGCAGGGGTAGTGGGAGAGGAAGAAGCAGGCTGATAGCGGAGGAGCCTGATGTGGGACTCGATCCCAGAACGCCGGGATCACGCCCTGAGCCGAAGGCAGACGCTTAACCGCTGTGCCACCCAGGCGCCCCTAAACATTTTAACAATACTCGTTCTTTTTTTTTTTTTTAAGATTTTATTTATTTATTTGACAGAGAGTGAGAGAGAGATAGCCAGCGAGAGAGGGAAGCAGGGGGAGTGGGAGAGGAAGAAGCAGGCAGAGGAGCCTGATGCGGGGCTCGATTCCAGAACTCCGGGATCATGCCCTGAGCCGGAGGAAGACACTTAACGACTGAGACACCCAGGCGCCCCAATAATACTCATTCTTCCAACCCATGAACATGGAATGCTTTTGCATCTCTTTGTGTCTTCCTTAATTTCTTTCAAAAGTGTTTTGTGGTTTCTAAAGTACATATCCTTTACCTCCTTGGTTAGGTTTATCCCTCGGTATCTTATGGTTTCTGGCGCAATTGTAAATGAGATCGATTCCTTAATTTCTCTTTCTTCAGTCACATTGTTAGTGTATAGATATGCAACCAATTTCTGTGCATTGATTTTGTATCCTGCCACGTTACTGAATTGCTGCATGAGTTCTAGCAATTTTTTGGTGGAGTTTTCTGGGTTTTCCACCTAAAGTATCATGTTATCTGCAAAGAGTCAGAGTCTGACTTCTTTGCCAATTTGAATGCCTTCTATTTCGTTTTGTTGTTTGATTGCTGAGGCTAGAACTTCTAGTGCTATGTTGAACAATAGTGGTGAGAGTGGGAGTCCCAAGATCTGTAAAGAACTACTCAAACTCAACACCTAAGAAACAAATAAACCAGTCAAGAAATGGGCAGAAGACATGAACAGACACACTTCTCTAAAGAAGACATACGAATGGCCAACAGACACATGAAAACATGCTCTACATCACTAGTCGTCAGGGAAATACAAATCAAAACCACAATGAGATACCACCTTACACCAGTTAGAATGGCTAAAATTAACAAGACAGGGAACAACAAATCTTGGCAAGGATGTGGAGAAAGGGGAACTCTCTTACACTGCTGGTAGGAATGCAATCTGGTACAGCCACTCTGGAAAACAGTATACATATTCCTCACAAAGTTAAAAATAGAGCTACCCTATGACCCAGCATTTACACTACTGGTATTTATCCCAAAAATACAGATTTAGTGAACAGAAGGGGCCCTGCATCCCAGTGTTCATAGCAGCAATATCCACAATAGCCAAACTGTGGAAGGAGCCAAGATGTCCTTCAACAGATGAATGGATAAAGAAGATGTGGTTTATATATACAATGGAATATTACTCAGCCATCAGAAAGGATGAATACTTATCATTTACACCAATGTGAAATATGTCAGTCAGAGAAAGGCAGTTATCATATGGTTTAACTCATATGTGGAATATAAGAAATAGTGCAGAGGATCATAGGGAAAAGGAGGGAAAACTGAATGGGAAGAAATCAGAGAGGGAGCCAAACCATGAGAGACTCTTGACTCTGGGAAACAAACTGAGGGTTGTGGAAAGGGAGGTGCATGGGGAGATGGGGTAACTGGGTGATGGGCATTAAGGAGGGCATATGATGTGATGAGCACTGGATGTTATATGCAACTAATGAATCATTGAACACCCCACCAAAAACTAATGATTTACTATATGTTGGCTAATTGAATTTAAATTAAAAAAAAAAAAAAAAGATTTTGACTCTTAATCTTTCAATTCTTATATCAGCCTCTTTTGACTATATTTCTTTGCCATTTGATTTTGTGGGATATCCCATTGTGGATTGAGGTAGTTAACTAATGGTTTCTATTTCTTGCAGCCAAATGCCCACTGAGAAACAGCCAACTCAACTTTTTTGTTCCAACTAACCTTTATAAGTGTGATCTCTTTCTGTAATTTCCACCTTATTAATTTTTACTTTTTTCAGTCTTTATTTATTTTTAATACACATTTGAGCACTTTCCAGGGGTCAGACACTGTTCTAAGCCCTTTACAAATATCAATTAACATAATTCTTATAATAATCTTATGAAACAGATAGTGTTATTGACCTGATATTACAAGTGAAAAAATAAGGCACTGGCTAAGTAGATTGCTGGAGATCACACAGTGCATACATGGCAGCGAAGACTGAACTCCAGGTATCTGCCTCTTGGGGTATAACCAATACTCTCTACTCCCTCCATTTCTACTGGGAAGAACTTTAGAGGATATACCTATTTTGTTATTTAAACTAAAATCTGCAAGACATGACACAGCCCATGTCTAACCTTAGCTCACAGTCTAATAGAAGAGAGAACTTGGCAAACAGCGTGATAATGTTTACTGTAGCTGTATATAATTATCCTTTAAAATGTAATTTTAAATTAATTTCAATTAACATATTAAGAGGAATGAATTAATTCTCTCCTTTTCATGAGATAAGCTGGTCTCTCTGGCAAGAGGCAGCTTTCTTTGTATCAAAACAGTACGTTTTTCTACAATCAGACTTGCTTACCAAAAACATAACAGCCTGCCTTCATAGGCTCCTTTAAAGAGGTGAAGCAGCCTCTGCCAGTACACTGAGCAGCGGATTTCTGAGCTACTGGCTACTTGCCTATTGCGAAGGGCAGCCACAACAGTATAGAGAACCCAAAGCAATACACCCTCAAAGCCTGCAAGCAAAGGGTAGGCAGAGTCTGAGCTCCTGACTTATCTGAGGCATTTCTTTGAGCTCTTGATTATATAAGCTGGAATTTGCATAGACAGACTGCTTACTGAGTAAAACAAAACTAACTTCTTACACCAAGGAAGTGAGGCAAAAAATAAAAATGTTAATATTTGGCCTGCCTTTGAAAGTGAGAAACAAATACCTGGCCATAAGCTGACATCACCAAGTTCCTCTTAGTAGCTGCCAAGAGAATAAAATTTAATATGAAAAGGTATTGTTGACGCCCTAATCTGTGGCATGGATCAGGTGCTTTTACACAGCTAGAGCAGAACACCTCCAGACTTGCTGCTGGTTGTATAGTCATCAACCTGTAATCATTCCTATTATCATTGTATTGGTTCTGGTTGCTATTCTAACAAACAACTACAAACTTGACACAACACGAATTTATTTTCATGTTGTTCTGGACATCAGAAGTCTAAAATCAGGTTTATTACGTTAAAGTCAAGGTGTCTATAGGACTGGATCTTTCTGGAGGCTCTAGTAGGGAGAGTTCATTCCCTTGACTTCTTCAGCTTCTGGTGGCTGTTGGTTTGTGGCCCCTTCCTTCACTTCAAAGCTTATCATTCTAATCCATTATCACAACATCTTCTCTTCTGACACTCATTTCTCTTGTACCCTTTTATGAGGACCAGGACTGTTGTGATTCTATCAGGCACAACAGGATATCAGGATAATCTCCCCATCTCAAAGTCCTTGACTTAACCACAAGTGAAAAGTCCTTTTTGCTGTTTGAGGTTACATTCATAGCTTTGGGAGATTAGGAAATACACATATTTGGGGGACCATTTTTTAGCTATAATTGCATACTCATATTGTTTCTTTTCATTGTTGTGTTTAAGATCTTTCCTTTTGTGACTTCTGAAATAAGAAGACTTTTGATGGATGACAGATTTGGGAGGAAAAGATGACAAAGATAGAATGTGGTATGTGCTTCCTGTTTGATGTGGTAGACTGAGCTCCTATTGGAAGGGGAGTGAATAGGTTAGCAACATGATTAAAAGATATGGCTCACGCCAAATCACAAATCTTTGAGTTCTCAAGTATTCCTATACCTTATGGAATAGGAAAGAAAACACTTCTCCTTGGCTCTGCTCAGAAATCAGGCTGTTATCCCTAAAGTGTAGGCCAGATGTTATTTTTAAGATGTTCAGAGTCAATGGAATGTCTTTTGTAAAAAGCATCAACAAGCAACAGCAAAGATTTTTTTAACTCAACTATGGGCATTAGTTTTAAGTCATTCTGGGGGCTGGCACAAAGAAGGAGAAAAAGAGCTAATGCTACAAGAAGATTGTCATAGGTAATTGGTTTGTGGGC
Organism: Ailuropoda melanoleuca; assembly: GCF_002007445.2. Taxonomy (NCBI): domain Eukaryota; kingdom Metazoa; phylum Chordata; class Mammalia; order Carnivora; family Ursidae; genus Ailuropoda; species Ailuropoda melanoleuca. Next base: position 19,751,757 of record NC_048236.1, read on the forward strand.
AGGTGAAAAAGCAAAACATTTGTGACTATTTTACTTTAGCCCTATAACAAATAATCATATAATTTAGTGGTAAAAACAGCCATTATGTTATCTCTAACTCCTTTCATGAGTTAACTGGATTCGCCTGAGCAGTCCTACTGATCTCAGTTGGGGTTTCTTAGCTACTTGCAGTCAAATGGTTTCTCAACCTGGTATCATCTGAAGGCTCAAGAGAAACACTGGATTGGTTGGAATGTTCTCATTCTTCATGTAGCCTCAAGGACTCTCTATACATCTATCTATGTCTCTTTTCCTTATAGTTTTTTCTAGTTCTGGGTTTCCAGAAAACATAAATACAAATGCTTCCAGGCTCTAAATGCTTAGGTTTAAAAGTCCCAGACTTGGGACTATTGGTGAGTCAAGTCAGAGCCAGGTGAAATTCAATGAGGATTACACTAAGACATGAGTTCCAGAAGCATCATTTCTAGGAGGCCATGTTTTTGGTGACCGTTAGGAAAAAAAAAAAAAAAAAAAAAAACCAGAGTGAACCAACTGTTCCAGTTTTTCTATGACTAAGGGTATTCCCTGGACATGGGACTTTAGTGCTACTAGGTAATTTATCTCTCTTTTTTTTTAAGATTTTATTTTTAAGTGTTCTCTACACCCAGTGTGGGGCTTGAACTCACTACCCTGAGATTGAGAGTCACATGCTCTGCTGACTGAGCTAGCCAGGCACCCCAAAACTAGGTAATTTCTAGGAAAAGTAAAATGAGTTGGCCACCCCAAAATAAAATTGGAGAGCTAGATGGGAGGTATAGTAGTCTAGTATCATATGAATATGGAATAGTAGGACAAAAGATATTTTTTTAATATAGATTAACCCATTTTTTCCTTACCCCAATTTTAAACTTAAGTACTGTTTTTAGAGGTATGTTTTTAGAGGTAAGGATACACAAGCTAAAAAACAAAAACAAAAAACAATAACAACAACAACAACAACAAAATGTATTTTCCTTGTCCATGGTCAGCCAAAAATAGATAGAAAGGCTTGGACTTAAGCTTCATGTTTTTTTCCATCACACAACAGAAATTTATTCCCTCACAATTCTGGTAGCTAATATTTTGTCATCTGGCAAGGCCATACTCTCTGGAGGGCTGTAAGGAAGAATTTTATTCTTTACCTCCTCCAGCCTCTAGTGCCTTTGAAATTCTGTGACTTCTCACCTTATGGTCATAGTGCTTCCTCCTCTGTATCTCTGTGAAATCACCCTTTGTCTCACTAGCAGAAGGAGGGTCCTTGGATTTAGGGCTCACTTGTAAAATGCTAGGATAACTTCCTTTTATCAAAATTCTTAACTTAATCTCAGCTTTTGCCGTCTGAGGTAATACTCACAGATTCTTGGGATTAGGATATGGAAATATCTTGTGGAGGGCTACCAGTAAGCTCATTAAAGGTATAGATGCCTATGTGTCCAAATATTCAGAGTTAAAAGCAAAAGTCTAAAGTACTTTATAGCATAATTAAAACAAACCCTACAGATCTCTGGATAGTGAAAGCAAGAATATTTTAACCCAAATTACTGTAATACTTTTATACTTTTTATGTTCATATGGTCGAAGATATTCATATTCAGTTAGTTTCTTAAAAACAATCTAAATAGTAAACTGAAGAAACAAGTTTTTAGTTTCCATGAGAGAATATTGGAATTCATGAGTCCAGGATAAGAGTCAATGAGCTCAGAGAGAGAGCTTGTAAACTCTTCCATGATGAGTTTCACAGTCATGTACTGAAGTCGGCTGAGGGGTAGTTGAAGGGAAAGCTCCTTCCTGGAAATGAGAAAGAAGCATTTGATCTTTTCCCTTCTGAAGGAAGTGTGTGAGTGTGAGTGTGTGTGTGTGTGTGTGTGTGTGTATGTGTATGTTTTACTGACCTAGGAATTGACATATTCCTAAGAAAGAGAGTTGAGTTTATTAAAAAAGAGAGCATCATCTGAAACCAGAATATCAATAATGTACAGTTATTTAAAACCATCCTTGGCCTCAGGCCATAAATAAATAGATAACAAAATGTCTGTGTTTAGAGAACATAGCGCATATTTTATAACAGTTTGATACTTATAAACTGTTTGTTTTCTATAAATATTTAAATTAATTAACACAAAAATACTTTTTTATCAGTTTTTATTCCTTACAGTGTGGGAATATCCACAGTACTTTTATTTATTTTTATTTTTATTTTTTTTTAAGATTTTATTTATTTATTCGACAGAGATAGAGACAGCCAGTGAGAGAGGGAACACAAGCAGGGGGAGTGGGAGAGGAAGAAGCAGGCTCATAGCAGAGGAGCCTGATGTGGGGCTCGATCCCATAACACCGGGATCACGCCCTGAGCCAAAGGCAGACGCTTAACCGCTGTGCCACCCAGGCGCCCCCACAGTACTTTTAATTAATGAGTGTGGCCCAATAATACATTTCTTGATCTATTAATCATTCTCAAGAATAGTTTGATAAAGATTTACTTTACTTGCTATGAATGTGGAATATTAGCTTTTTATATAAATATTTCCAAACACATCGAAAACAAGTTATAATGAAAATATTCAGCTTTCATTCTTTTTCTGTCCTGTTCTGAACTATAACCTTCTTTGCAGTCTATTTATTTTGGTTCCTTTTGCTTCAGTACAGTATATCCCCTTGAATTGCATTTTAACACGGATGTCCAGAAATGTCTATTGTCCTTCTCTTTGCAGAAGCTTATACAGCAGATGGTGCAAATGGTCCAGCATATATTTGAGGGATTGATATAAAAATGATCTGCCAGAATGCTAACTTTTTTGGCATTTTGTCAAATTATATCAATGACATGTTAGAGAAATTCATAACATATGAAATAATTGCAATGTTTTCTTCTCATTTTCCAAGTCTATATTCTATTTTCACAAAGTATGATGTAATTTTATCTCCTAAAAATATGCTTTTTCTCAAATCCTTTCTTCAGCCTGCTTTTCAGGTATTGTACTTGACCACAATATTTTTATGTTTTTCTCTTTGTTTTCTTCTGTGAGAGTCTCAAATATTTGGCTTCTTTTAAGTCACAGCAGATGAAAATTAGATAAATTTGAAACTTTATTGTACATTCCTTTTATATGTATAAAAATTAACTGGAAACAATGAAAATGCTTTTCGTGACTTTATATTTAAAAGCACTTCCTCAACACAGATATTTTAATGAATAACAATTATTAAAAACGTTGATCAGTGGAAGAAACCTCAGTACAAGTGGCTTATCTTTCAACTACTTTTAAATAAGCTAACAAATTGAAAACATCACAGAAATAAAAGTAACAGCTATGACTTTTTAAAGTATTTCATTTATTTCTGTATTCTTTGTTATATATTCAGTAGAGATTTTGTTGGGACACTTCCTGACAATCATTTTAGAAAGGAGAAGAGACATGTAAACCTTAGCCAAATTAGCCTTTTAACTCTGATTTCACAGTAGGAAAAGTCTACTTAAAACCAGACATCAGTAGAGGGGAAGGCAGTTTCACCTAGAATAACCAAAGACATTAGAAGTGAGGCCATGGTAATTGTTTTGGTAGGGGATTTGTGTTGAAATCTTTTTTTTTTAATTCACTGCTTCAAACTGAAATACTTATTACCTTGTAGTTACATTAAATATTTGTGATAATATCATAACACAATGAAGCTAGTTTTATATAATTCACTGTCTAAAAATTGCAGGTTTTTTTGACTGAGATTTTTTTCATAATATTTTGAAAAAAGGAACCACATCTGGAAAATAGTCTGAAGCCTAACTGGTTGATCACATGAGGGGGGGGGAGGTAAAATTATAAAAAAAGAAAAGTATCATGAATTTATTTGGGGGCATAACATTTAATTGATTATTAAAATGAATTAACTCAGTCTCTGGAAAATGTACTATAAAATACTGAAACTTCTGGATTGGTTATCTTCCTGTAGCCTCTGAAACAAACTTTTCCACCCATCCCCTGTAGCTCTAAAATGAAATACTGCTAAATATCACACATTTAGTATGTTTCCTTATTGCCTCCATGTCTTCACACATTGCATGGCTCAGTGGTAGAATGAGTATATATTCTCCTTTTCTTTGGCTCTGATCCTGTAACTTGCTTTGGCCAATTGAATTTAGGTGGATGTAGTATGTCAGCTCTAATCCTAGGCCATAAGATGTCCTGCATTTTTACATTTGAACCTTTTGGACCTTTGCCAACACCTGGAGAGTAACATAACTCCAGGTAGCCCAAGAAAGATGAGAGATACATAAAGAAGCATCATGGGATTGAGAAGTAAAGCCACAACAATTGTTACCACCCGAAGCAGAATGATGAAAAGAGCAGAGAAAACTCAGAGTATGGAATTTATAGATGTTGGTTGACGCAGTCTATAAGAAAAATGTAGTGATGTTGTTGGCAAAGTGGAGTTTTAAGTTTGATATCACAAATTTTAAAATAAATCTACTTTGGCCAAGTGTAGGTTTTGCCAACAATCATGAGCTACTCTTTGTTGACCCAGAGGACAGGACGATCTTATGAGGGGCTAGGTTTGGCTCTGGATCATAAGACGGTGGAGGTCATTCATGGTATCTTCAGTAGACTAATTAGAATGATGTACTAAATAATCTAAGATGAAAAAGTAGAAAAAGGAGGGTGGTACTGATGAGAGATCTTGAGATGAAAATGGTGTCATGACCTCATAAGACTTAAATAAAAAATGGTAGAAAAATTGCAACAAGTGAGCTGAAAAGATATTCCTTTACAATTGAGAGTAAAGTATAAAATTATACATTTCAGAGATGGTGCCATTCATTTCTTTTACTTTTAATTTTAAGCCTGCATTTTGTTTTCCTCTTCCTATCCAAGTTTGGCAAAGAGGAATTACAAAATAAGAAAACCTTAGGGTTTAGATGCTAACATTGTAAGATGCCAGTCTTCATTGCGTGACATCCTAAACTTATAATTTTGGAGTTACAATTTGAAAATACTTACCCGCTGTTTTTTCACCTGTAAAATAAATAAAATAATAGTATTTAAATATTATAATATATCTAAAACAAAACAAATATGTAGTAATTATAGCAAATAGAATTATAACAAAAAATCTCTGGTCACTTCAGAAACACAGAAATGCAGAAATACATGAAGAAATATATAAAGACATAGCTATTTTATTTACAAATAATGACTAAAATATATGAAATCATAAATAATTATATATATACACACACACACATATATATATGTAAAAGTCATTGATACCAGGATCTCTATAATAAGGATTATTATAAGGAGTATTAGCTCCTTTAATCTTCACAGCACCTCCATGATATTGATCCTGTTATTATCTGTATTAGATGTATTTTTTTAAAGATTTTATTTATTTGACAGAGAGAGACAGCCACCGACAGAGGGAATACAAGCAAGGGAAGTGGGAGAGGAAGAAGCAGGCTCCGAGCAGAGGAGCCTGATGTGGGGCTCGATCCCAGAATGCCGGGATCACGCCCTGAGCTGAAGGCAGACGCTTACCGACTGCGCCACCCAGGCGCCCCCATATTAGGTGTATTTTATAAAGAAATGGAAACATAGAAAAGTTAGCAGATCATTCAGAGCTCATAGGCAGTTTAACTCAGATTTGAACATGGGCATCCTGGCTGTAGAGACTGGAAGCTCTTATCCTCTGCAGTAAATTAAATATAATTGCTATATGTAAATTAAATACAGTGTACACAATCAATACTCACTTTTAAATATTTACATTTTCTACTGAAAATATATCAATGTCAATTAGAATCTGAAAAATATATTTTTGTGGTGACAGCAAATATTCTTTTTGTTGGATATACCTTGATATTTCACATTCTGTTATCGAAAATGTGTCGCGTACTTTTTAATTACATAAATGCCATTTCAATTAACATAGGAGGATAGATTGCTCACTGTTTCTTATTATTTCTAGAAATATATTTAGATCTTAGTTTTCATAAATGAGTGTAAAGATAGTATGAAGATGTATGAATTTAGTAAAAAATTGTGTGAAGATAGTGTAAGCCAAGTGTATAGATAAGCACAAAAATGTATAGCATTTATAAGAAATTTGATATAATTTTTTGTCATAAATTCCTAGACTGCCTTGGAGAAACATTTTTCATTATCACTTTATCTATTACAGGTACATAGTTCTTGTTTATTACCATCTTTAAGAAACAAAAAAAAAGCTTATTTTTAACTTCATGCAGCTAGAATTTACAAATGTATTAAGAAAAAACTAGTAGGGGATAAGTCCACAAAGGTAATCTGACAGCCAGATTTGGAAGAGAGGAGAATCTAGCAACATGGGAATCACTGAGAGTTAAAATAATTATCTAGTTGTATAGTAACGAGACCACAAACCAGGGTAGCAGCTGTGAGGTAATATAACTGAGCTGGTGAAAACTGGGAGGTGGAGGAAAGAGCAAATAGAAAGAGAGCAAATAAAAAACAGAGAGGAAACTGTTGATTTGTATCCATTGAGCTCAGGAGGATGGAATGATGGTGATGTCAAGGAATATTACTTATGAGAGTGGATTTTCAAAATAAAATGTCTGGCTTACATGCACATTGAATGTAATCCTCTTTTCTGCTCATCCTGTTCTTTCATCTTCCACCTATGCCAGCTCTCCTTAAATATATCAGCCTCAGGGAGAACCTTATGAATTAATCTTATGAAAATAATTTCAAATGTTTTTTTAAGTGCACTAAGGGACACCTACATGAAATCATCATCCTATGTTTTATATATTTTTTAGTTATTTTATTTTATTATTATATTATGTTAGTCACCATACAGTACATACCCGGATTCCGATGCAAAGTTCGATGCTTCATTAGTTGCGTATAACACCCAGTGCACCATGCAATACGTGCCCTCCTTACTACCCATCACCAGTCTATCACATTCCCCCACCCCCTCCCCTCTGAAGTCTTCAGTTTGCTTCTCATAGTCCATAGTCTCTCGTGTTTCATTCCCCCTTCTGATTACCGCCCTTTTCTTTATCCTCTGGATAAAAGTTCTGATACGTAATTTGAAAATATTTCTCCAGTTTATATATTTTTTTTAAAGATTATATTTACTTATTTGACAGAGAGACAGAGAGCACAAGCAGGGGGAGGGGCAAAGGGAGATGGAGAAGAAGGCTCCCCGCTGAGCAGAGAACCCAACTATTTGGGGCTTAATCCTACAACCCAGGGATCATGACCTGAGCCGAAGGCAGACGCTTAACCACCTGAGCCACCCAGCTGCCCCTCTCCAGTTTATATCTTGTCTATACACTTCCTTAACAGTTTCTTTTGAAGACTAGATTTGTTTGTTTGTTTTATTTGTATGAAATCAGCTCCTCCAAGGTTGTTCTTTTATGAGTCAGGACTTTGATGTCACATTAAAGAAACTTTTGCCTAATCCAGTGTCACACAGATTCTCTCTGGATGTTTTTCATTTCCTTTTTTGTGCCTAGCTCTTGCTGGAACTTCAAAAACAATACTGAATAGCAATGGTAAAAAATTCTTGTCTCGTTCCTGATAGGGGAAAAGCTTTCTGTTATTCAACACTAAGTATTATGTTGACTGTGGGTTTTTCATAAATGACCTTTTCTCCTTTGGGGATGTTTCCCTGTACTCCTAGGTTTCCAAATGTATTGTATTGTATATCACGAAAAGGTGATGTATTTTGTCAAATGGTTTTTCTGCATTGGTTGAGATGACCATGTGATTTCTTTCTTTCATTATACTAAAGTGTGTTATATTGATTGATTCTCTTATTTAGAACCACAGGGATTCTAAATCCCAGTGCTGGGATATATTCAACTAGGTTATGGTGTATAATATTTTTAATATGCTGTTTGATTCAGTTTGCTGGTATTATTTTGAAGAGGTTTCCATTTGTTTTCATAAGAAGTATTGATCTGTAGCTTTCCCTTCTTAGGATGTCTATCTGGCTTTGGTATCAGAGTAGTGAGTATTACTCAGGACTGGTGTTTATTCTTTTTTAAATATTTTGTAGAATTCACTAGTGAAGCTGTCTGGCCCTGGGCTATTCTTTTTGGGAGGTTTTTGATTACTAATTAAATTTATTTGCTTGTTTTGGATTTGTTGAGATTTTCCATTTCTTCTTGAGTCAGTTTGGTAATTTGTGTGTTTCCAAGAAATGTATTCATTTACTCTAGGTTATTTAGTTTGTTGGCATAAAATTGTTCATAGTATTTGTTAATAATCCTTGCAACTTCTGTAGGTTGATATTGATGCCCCTGCTATAATTTCTGACTTTAGTTATTTGCATCTTCTCTCTGTTCTTAGTACTCAGTTTCTGAAGTTGAAAAGCCTAGTAGGTCCATGTAGAGAACACTAGAAGTGTGACCCATTGTTAACTTACTTATCTTAAGACTGGCCAGTATTCTAAGGAGGCCATCTCCCTAGTGGCTAGTTAGTGGACAGTTAGTGAATGCAGCACACAGTGGAACTGGCTTAAATAAGCACGTCTCTCTGAAGGTAGTCATGAGATCCATTAGAAAAGTGAAAGGAATGCTTTGCCTCTAAAGCAAACAATAAACAAAGATTGGAAAGGAAAAATTCTGTATAGTTCTTATGAAAGCTGTTAAAAAAGAGACCTTTATTGTGAAGCACTAGTTCAGAAAAGAGACATTTTTTTTTACCACAATAAGGCCAGCACTGGCAAATTAATTTTTTAGCAGTTCAAATTCTTTGGGTAAAACATGTCTATAAGTATAAATACAGCTATCTCAATACCTACAGGTCTATTTACGTCTTAGATTGACTCTCCCCTCAAATAAGCAAATGGTCAGCTTGAACACAGATCACCTTGATGGCCCTTCTCTTCTCCAACATAATGATCAAAACCCCCTCCTCTTACTCCACACAAAACAGTTAAAATGGGCAAGGAAATAGGATGCAGATAATTAGAGGAAAGCAAGATAAGAGCAATTAACAAAGAGTCTAGCAGTCAGGTCAGGAGAAGGAGGGAGTAGAATTGCTAATACAGTCAAGGCCCTACTGCTAACTGCATGAACATATACACAGGAATATTGCTAATGGCTGATTAGTAAATTGCTTTTGTTCAAATACAAGTTAATTGGACTGGTTAAGTGGACAAGTTAAGTGAACTACAAGTTAATAGTTCCCCACCCCATTATGTCCTTTTTTTTTTATAGTTAGTATCATATGATTGACCCTGAAATAAGGAACTCACCAATCTTCATACTATTGTATCTTAGTTTCTACCTATGATAGTGAGATTTATGCACTTCATAGATACCCAACTGAGGGGATGATTGAGGGCTTTCGTATACTGTGACACTATGTTTATGTGAATGCAGGGACGTTTTCTTCTTCACAAAAAGTCTTCATCTATTCATTAAGGCATGCTTCTGCAGGGCTGTATCCACTAAAAGTGATCAGGCTTTTCAAATATGCTTGAAGATACTCTATAGGCTAGTGGCATATGTGTGCACATCTGCATATGTCTATACCCACATGTACATTCACATACTTTCATTAGACTGTGGAGGACAAAATAAGAAATGCTATTTTCTGTTTTCTTCTACTGATGACCATATCTGAGACTCCTTTCTAAAATGAAATTGGGTGGCAAATGAATCTAACATATATCTATAATATTTTTAATATTACAAGTTAAAGGTTAGGATATAAGAATGGTGAAAATGAACAAAAGGAAGAAGGATGAAAAGGTACGGTTTTTGTCCTTATTATATCTTTAATTTGCCCTACCACTTTAAACTATAACCTCTCTTTTTGAGTTCAGTTAGAAAGCAAATAATCTTTGTCTAACTCTAGAAATGACTATGGAAATTGCATAACATATGAATAAGTTTTGAAAAATGTAAATTATGTATAGTATATGAATACTTTGAACTGGACTTCCAGTCTTAATACTAAACCATATTCATGTACTATGGCCAAAATTGAACACTAAATCCCCAATTTTTAATTATACTATATTATTTTACTCATGATAAGCACATGTTTTGGGTTTTTTTTCTTCTTTTTCTGATTTATTCTGTTCCACTGAGTTCCATATCGAGAAGCAAGCATGAATGTGCTGCCATATCTGATCTTTTAAATTACGTAAAGATGAAAGAGAATATTTCATGCTATTCTCCTTGCACATATACATGCCTCCAGTCTTGAAATAATTTGCTTGGATTTTGTGCTAGGCATAGAATGAGGGAAAGAAAATCCTCTGGAGAATAACTAAAATTAGGATAGTTGCTACCTTTATACTGACTTGCAGGTTTTCACTGAAAATCTCTTCATTTCACTTCATTGAATAAAATCATACATATATTTCTCTGCCTGGTTACATTATTGTATATCAGAAACAAAGTCACATAAGACATTTGAAAGCACACACATTTGTAAGTTACAGTGAGTATGATTCCACCTTGACTCCAAGGTTAAATCTATAGCCCACATGCACACAGAATCAACCTAGTTAATTCAGTCAGTATAAATAAATCCAATTGACTGTCATATTTTGTTTAAAAAAGAAATGACTTCTGAATAGGAATTTTTTATTATTTGAGCATTATAAAATCTCAACTACTGGATTTATTCTATGGAAATACAGTAATAGATGTAAATATAAAGTAGAAATTTTGGATTAACTATACTTGTAGTTTATAGTTTCTTTGTGATTATAAGGCTAACTTAAAAAAAGACTTCCTTCCTATGACATACTTTTAACTGGTGTTAGAGAAATTTTCCATATTGCCTTCTAGATCAGGTTAATTTCATACTCAGTCTAGACCCTTTTTTATTAAAACTGTGATTTGAAATTCATATTTTACTATAGAATTGTTAAATAGCTTTCTTACTTTCAGTTATTTTGCTTGTCTTTTCCTACAAGGAGCTTGAACAAAATAGAAACAATTATGTTTGAGCTGTATTTTCCAATGCTTTATTATAACTGTTATGAGTCTTCACAAAAAGTTCCAAACCCTGCTAAGTCAATTTCTTCCCTGTCAGCTACAACTGATATCTTTCACTTTTCTTTTGATAACAAAGATTATTTATTTCAGTTAACTGAACCTTAGGTAACCAACATGAGCAATGATAATGCATCTTTGATAATGTATTTCTTGTAAACAAAATCTTTCATTTAAATGAATGAGTTTGTTTTCATGTTATTTCACGAGGGCTCTTAGCTTCATTATTTACAAATCATAAATTTATATGTAGAGTGTGAAGAACAATTTCTCATATGGGTGAATGTGATGAAAAGTGTTTTCCTAGAGTTATTAACATACTTCTTTTTCAGTTTCCCAAATGTCTTGAGGTATTTTGTAAAAATATACTTTTTAAAGATGTCATCTTTGAAGCAAAAAAAAAATAATTTAAATTTCTCTATTTCTAATTGAATCACAGGGATGGAAAAAAGGAAAATTGAATTAAGTGATTATCCAAAAATCTTCTTTGGATTATCTCATCTACACATTTTTTGACAATTGCTAAGTAATTCAAAATTGGTTTATAACTGTATTAGGATAAATTAAAGAAATATACAGTATAAAATGGCTTACAAATGATTCAAGTTTACTTCTCACTCAGGCAGTAGATGAAGGTGGACATTGTTTGTTAGTAGGTAGTCCTCTTCCATGAAGTGAATCAAGGACTGGATTCATTTATTTTTCCATCTTACAACTTTGCCATTCCTTTGACCATCGTGTTTTCCACAGCTGGTCAGCTGAAAAGGAATGTGGTCTTTGCTGAAGTAACACTTTTTCTTTTTTTTTTTTTTTTAAAGATTTTATTTATTTATTTGACAGAGATAGACACAGCCAGCGAGAGAGGGAACACAAGCAGGGGGAGTGGGAGAGGAAGAAGCAGGCTCATAGCAGAGGAGCCTGATGTGGGGCTCGATCCCATAACGCTGGGATCACGCCCTGAGCCGAAGGCAGACGCTTAACCGCTGTGCCACCCAGGCGCCCCGTGAAGTAACACTTTTTCTTAAAAGCCTTTGTCCAAAAGTGTCATGCTTTACTTCCACTCACATTCGTATGTAAAGTCACATGCAAGAATTAGAAATAGCATACAGTTATTTACCTATGTAGAAACAAAATTTGAAGAACAGCTAGCTGGTTCTCATAATTATTCTCATGGGTTGAGATTCTAAGATATATAATGGACAGAACTAGCATTCCTCCCTCCCCATCCACCCCATCACTCAGTCAAAAGGGTCAATAAATATTCTACTACTAAATTCTTAAATTCAAATTTTTCTTTTTTAAAAAAAGATTTTATTTATTTATTTATTTGAGAGAGGGTGTGTGTGAGAGAGAGAGAGAGAGCATGAGGCGGGGAGGGCCAGAGGGAGAAGCAAACTCCCTGCTGAGTGGGGAGCCTGATGTGGGACTGGATCATGGGATTCTGGAATCATGACCTGAGCTAAAGACAGTCACTTAACTGACTGTGATTCACCCAGGTGTCCCAAATTCAGATTTTTCTTGATGCTTACTAACTTATTTACTCTTAAGGGTGTGTGGTATGTACTTGTGTGTGTGTGTGTGTGTGTGTGTGTGTATTTTCCAGATTTAAAGGATTGTATTCAAATCTCAGATTTGCCCAGGTGTATATCTTCATGAACATTTTGTACCCTTCTTCAAACTTGGACTTAGCACTCTCCAGAACTGAGTGATATCCCTTTAATCGATCCTTTTGATGCAGTCAAGGGCCATTAATTGGCTATTTTAACTTTTGTCTACCTTAAAACTGAGAATAAATACCAAAATATCCTTTGGTGATTTGAAGTGGACAAAAGGGCAGGGGCTACCATATTATGTACTTCCCCTTACAAATGCCTGCCCTAATTATTAATTGCCCTTCCTGTGCACTCAATGAATTCTATTCAGTTCAATAAAATAGCAAATTTATTTTAAAAAAATTTTTTTAAGATTTTTTTTTTTATTTGAGAAAGCGAGAGCAAGAGAGAGCACAAGTGGGGAGGAGTGGAAGAAACAGGCTTTTCATGAGCAGGGAACCTGACCAACTAAGCTACATAGGCACTCCTAAAATAGCAAATTTGATCTCATCTTTCAGAAATCTTTTTTTTTTTAAAGTGTGTTTGTTATTTATATCTTAAACTTTGATGAATGTATGGGCTAATATATTCTGTTTTCAGGAAGACATTTTTAAATGGTTAATAAAAGTTGGATTCTTTTATGTAATAGGTTTACACTCCAGTCAAAAGTAAATAAAGTATAAAAGATAGTGAGCAAATTAGATGCTTCCTAAGTAAATTCAAATATTTAAAACTACTAAGTACCGACCTCAGAATGACTCCTATAGCCACAATCCACCATTACACATCAGTGATAAACTTCAGAAATAATCAAGTTTCATGAAGCTGAGAATTTCCATACTGAATCACAGAGAAAATACGAATTAAAGAACTAAAATTCTTAATAAGCCAGTCTTAGAACAGAAGGGATGAGTTTGTTATATTGGTCGCCCATAAAAATAGTGTGGTTTATATAAAAAGTACTTTCATTCTTTTTAATTTTATTACATTCCAATTATATATATTCTGTACTGTCTTTAGAAAAACCCACATAAACTTTTTTCCTCTTCAAGCCAGGAAATTTAACTCAATATTTTTGGATTCTTTCACAAAATTTACTTTTAAATCACATCATATTATCAGACTGTTTCTTCCCAAATAAGAGGGAAAATGCCCCAGGCAATAATTCAGAGCGTACAAAGAATACTCAATCTTAATAGAAGTGAAGACGTGCTCTATGTTCTCCATTTGTCCCTCTAGATCCATTCTTCACCCTGCTCGTATTTAGGCAGGGCACTGATCTCTACGCACTGCATCATCCAGGTTCCCTCATCCTACCTTCTTTTGGGTACATCCCAGAGGAGGCCGTGACCTGGGATCAGAGAACAATTCCTCTCCTCCACTTGGCCTCACCAGGCCACAGTACTCTGGAGCATCTGTAGAACTTTGTTCTTCCCTCACCTAAGTGTGGTGATGGTGATGGCTTCTTGTTTTACTGATTCCTGGGTGCCTTACATCCCTTCCTGGGCTTTTAGCCCTGCCCCCACCTCTGGCATGGTAATACTGATTTGGCTCCATGGGTTTCCTGCTGGAACCCTGTTTGAGGTGCTGAAATGGATTTCCCTTTAAACTGATGAATGACGATTAGGCTTCAGAGCCTGCACTTCTAGAAACCCCTGGTGGCCCTGAAATTACTAGATATTGTAGACTATTGCAGGTGGAGAGGTGAAAAGGGGTGGTAGTAGGGAAGCATTACTTGGTAAGATTTATGAAAAACGGCATAAACTTTTCAGAAGAAAGAGACCTATATCTCTAAGGCTAGGGTAATTGGGTTAGTTTTGTGTTGCTGTTGTTGTTGTTGTTGTTGTTGTTTTTCATCAAAAATAAATATTTAGGACGCCTGGGTGTCTCAGTTGGTTAAGCGCCTGCCTTCAGCTCAGGTCAAGATCCTAATGTCCTGAGATCTAGTCCCAAATTGGCTCCCTACTCAGCGGGGCGCCTGCTTCTCCCTCTGCCTGCCAGTCCTCCTGCTTGTGCGCCCTCTTGCTCTCTCTCTCTCACAAAAATAAATAAATAAACTCTTTAAAAATAAATAAATAAATACTTTACTGGCAGATTATATACTTGTAATTTTATATTTTTTTCTTAAAGAAGGCCCCCAAATTATAAAAGCTTTACATTACCCTAAATTAGGTAATGTAAATAAAATATTATTTGCTGAAGATATAGTTCAAATACTAATTAGTAGATCTTTCTAAATGAATTCAGAAAGCAGAGGAGAGGATATGATTATGCACAGGCTGCTTGGCTTATTTGGAAAGAGCACGATAAGAAGGTGACATTTAAACATAGTTTTGAATACTGACAAGGATGTAGGAGGGCCAGGCCTAGGGTAAGGGCAGGAGAGGTACTTGCCTCAGGCAGAAATTTATTAATCTAGATAAATGATAATTTAGTCACCGATGGCCTCAGAGGAAGGCCACCATCTTTTCTTGTCTTCTTCCAGGGTCCGGGTGGGAGAGAGCAGATGGACTCTTGGGACTGGGGCTTGTCCTCCACGGATGGAAGAGGAACTAAGGGATCTGGAGAGAGATGAGACAGGAGGGCAAAGATGTCAATCAAGAAAGATGAGGACTGAGGGCTGAAGGAGAATCAGAGAAAAAACACTGGTTTACAAATAAAAAGACGGGAGAGGGCAAAACTAAAATTCACCCCAAATCAGAAGCTGCCTAGAAATAATGGAAGTTCTCCAATCTTGTCATGACTGCCTCTGTGGTGGGAGCGCTCAGGCCTCAGTGCAGCCAGGGAGGCGGTGGTCTAGTCCCTCGGGCTCTTCCTGAGCCTGGCCAGGGGCAGCATCTTTCTCCTCCTCTTCCTCGTTGTCCTTGTCTTTCTCATCCTCATCCTTGTCCACACTGTCTTCTTAAAAAAAAAAATCAACTCAATGTAAAAACCCAAGATAAACAAAGTAGCAAAATTTTAAATGGACAAGATTAATATTGCTATTGTTTTCCCTTTTATCTCTGTCTCGGATAGGGCTCGGCATAACGCTGGATCTAGCTATATCTCCAACTCAAGTGTCTGCTTAGAAAACTCTCTTTTCACTCCCACTTTGATCAAGGCACACTGGGCATTTTTGTTGTTCCTTAAATGTATTGAATATTTGCACCCTCTTTCCACATTGACTATAACACTCTTCTCCCACATTCTCCCGTTTAGTTTAACCTTTGTTCTCAGCTCGTAAGTCACCTCTCAGAGCCTTATTCTTAACAATTGGTCTAAAGTTAGCTCCTGGTTTCTCCCTACCATCTCAGACCCACGATCTAAAATTATCTTATTTATGTTTTGTGCTTACTGTTTGTCTTTTCCCAGTATTATGTGAATTTCAAGATACAGTTCCCTCCTCAGTCTCTTCTAAAGCTGAAACCACGCAACTTAGAACAAATCCTGGTACCTGATAGAAATCCAATAAATGCTTGTTAATGATTAATGCTCTGCAATAGTGAGTTCGCATCACTAAAAATGCTTTGCAAGGTGTAGGTGACTTTCATTGTGGGGTGCTTTGAAACATTTGCTTGTTCTGAATGGGAGGTTGTACAGGCTAGCTTCAAGCACCCATTTAAAGTACACAATGTGAAGAAGCAATACCTTCTATTTGCTCTGTAATTGATCCTTTGCTCCTAAATTGAATTGACAGTAAGTGCCCAAGTTATTGTTGTATCTCCTACCTTCTAGACTAGATATTGAGGGTTCTGGACTGTAAAATAATAAAAGGACTAAACTGCCAACATGATGTTTTGACTGTTAAAAATCCACTGGGAAATATCTTTGTAGTTTTTATATTTATAATATTTATTTTTATCTGTTTTTCTAAATTTTATGGTTGTATTTTTATACAAATATATTATTTATATTTGTTGTATATTTTTATAAATTTATTTTAAACATAAAAGTAATCTTTATTTTGAAGGATAAACCAATGTATTTAATAAGAGAGCTTATTTCATATTTTCCTTCATTATGGCTAATACATAAAGACTCTTACTTCATTCGCCTTAAGTATCTAAAAGATAGAATGCATAAGAACAAATATGATTATTGGAGTTGTGATAATACAAACATTAAAGAACCTTAAGCATGTCCAGTTCCACCAGACTTACCATATGCCTTGGATCCTAAGAACACTGGGAACCTGACTGGATAGAGAGGTTCAAACTCAGGGGCAAACCAAAAATTACTTGATTATACATGACAGGGGTAATCATGATATTTTCGATAATGCCAGTGAAACAGAGAGAGAAAAATCAAAGAAAGAAAATGATACATTTTTCATAGAATAAGTTGAATGTGAGATTAAAATTAAAACATATTAGAAATACCTAAAATCAGCAGCGATTCTTATATGTGCTCACAGGCAATTTGTTGTTATAATTATTATTCATAATTCATTCATTAGACAGTTATTTATTATGTTTCTGCAATATACCTGGTTTTGTGCTAGCTGGCAATGATACGTTGGTGAACAAAACAAGGACTTTGCCCTATTGGAGATTATATTCTTATGGGAAGAGATGGTAGAAAGAGCTCCATATATGTCAACTGGCTATATGGGCTATAGAGGAAATCTAAATAGAGTAAGCTTCTGAAAGAGAGTGGTATTTAAGTACACTGATTTTTTTAAATTATGTTTAGTTAGCCAACCATGAGAAAGTCTGGACTCCAGGAAACAAACTGAGGGTTGCAGTAGTGGGAGGAAATGGGGTAGCTGGGTGATGGGCATTAAGGAGGGCACGTGTTGTGATGAGCACTGGATGTTATATGCAACTGATGAATCATTGAACACTACATCAAAAACTAATAATGTACTATAAGTACACTGATATTTTAAATACAGTGATTAGGAAAGTTATCTCTGAAGAGATGATATTTGGGCCAAGACCTAAAAGAAGTCAGGAAAGGATATTAAAGTTGGAGAAAAGAGCAGATGCAAAGCTCTTACGGAGAAAATGATTAGAGATCTTGAGGGTTATAGAGGTGTAACTGGGGAATAGAAATGAAGGGTGTGAAGAAAAGTCATAAAGGTAACAGAGAACAGGAATTTAACCTAAGCCAGCTGGGAAGCAATTGGATGATTTTGAGCAAAGAATGACATGATCTAATTTGCATTTTAAAGGGACTGGTGTTGTAAAAATAGACTAAAAGAAATAAAAGTAGATAAAGAGTTCAGAAGATTATTACAATAAACAAGGTAAGAGTGAAGAAGCAGCTTGGGCCATAGTGTGAAAAAATGGTTCTATTTTGACTATATTTTGAGAGTAAATATAACAGAATTCATTAAATAATTGGATGTGGGTTCCGAAGTAAGAAAAATGCAATGGTGATTCTGGGGTTTACGGCTTGAATAACTGAAAAGATGGAACTGCCCTTCAGCTCAATGACCTAGATCAGAGAGGAGCAAGTTTGGTGGAACAAACCAGTAGTTTGATTTTCAAGATGTTAACCGAGATGTTTCTGGTTGTTAGATATTCATATCTGGTGATCAGAATGTGGAAAAAGTTGGAGATAGAACTTGGGAGTCACCCCCATAGAGATGGTAGTTAAGTATTGGAGCTAGATAAGAACGTTTACAGACCCCATGGTCTTGATATTTGAAAAAAAAAAAAACAGCTAGATGTTATGGCTGTTTTTGGGAGATAAGAAAAGGCTGGAAATATTGATTTGAGAATCATCCACGTAAAGGTCATAGGTGATATTAAGAATGGGTAAATCCTCTAATTATAGTTCAGCTTGAAATTATAGAGATAGAAAAAGGACCTTTGGGCAATAATGATACCAGAAAAGTCCTCTCTACTGCTAAGCATGAGAAAAGAAATACCCACAGTCAAACGTCTTTAGTATTAAAGATGTCAAGCTGCTTCATAGTACTCCCACAGCACCCATAGAAAATATCTGCAGTAGGCGTGGCCTCTAGTATTTTCTCACAAATTCTCATGGAACAGAGTTGCATTTTACTAAATTTCTTTTTGCCATAATGATGCTAGATGTTAACACAATAAGAATCTCTGTATATTTTATACAGAAATATTTTATATTTCTCTGTATATTTTAAATAATAGGTAGGTTTTTAAATTGTTCACTGTTATTAATTATTCCAGTCTTTTCACTTTGGACATTTTCTAATGCTTTATATTTTATTTTACCATCAAACCCCTACTTAGCCACTCTTATCATCCAGATACCATGAAGTTCAGTTTTACATTTAAACAGATATTGTTAAATATTTCAAGGTGTTTATAAGTTATCCAGTCGGCGGTATATTTAGAAATAGAAGTTAAATTCAAATTTTGAAGAATCGTTTCCTTTATGTTGAGCAATAGAAGCCCTTCTTTTTAATCACTATTTCTAGTTGTGTTATCTTGTAATGAAGAGGCATTTGGATGCTTGAAGGTAGCTAACACATAACATAATGAATACATAATAGGTGATCTAAATATTCTCCACTTAAATTATCTAGAAATTGTAAATGCAGAGATAAATTAGACGGTCTGACATTTCTATGATTCTAGGGATTCCATATTAGCCATGTTGTGAATCCATACATCAGGTCAGAGACAGAAAATTCTTCAGTCTGAATTGTATCTTATTGGTATTTATAGCTCTGTTATCATGAACAGTGCCGGCACATACTAGGCACTGCTGTTGATGTAATTACATCATATATCCCTGCCCTACAATTAGCTGGAAAGCTTGTATGCACCAGGCAAAGTCAGCTAGCTGGACATTGGGCATAGTCATCAACTATGCTAAGATGTGAAATTAATTCAACCATATGATGCCAGAGTAACTGGAATCAGATTTCCCTGTGTGTTGTCCAGGCATCATCATAGTTCACATTACCAAGAATTTTTCAAGGTTTTAATAAAAACATATGGTCATTTTCTAATCTCTTTTCTAAACTCTGCTTTCCTGGATTACTGTCACAGTAGGAATTTTGTTATACTAGCACAGTGGATTTTTAAATCCATCCTATCTTCTTGCATATTTTCTCCCACACTGCCTTGTTCATCCTAATCTTTTTTCTGTCTTCTCAGTTTTGGAGTGAAAATACATGATTTTTTTTCCCACCCAAATATTTCCAACTTGGTTGGTTTCCAGCAGCAAAACAGCAGCTCAAAAAGTTTAATTGGAGGAGTGAAATCATGCTCTGTAGAAATGAGGAGACCCTAAATGATATTAATTTATCAAAAGTGGTTAGGTTGTCTGACTTAGAGTCAAAGGCTACTTTAAAAAGATAATTAAACTAGGTTCAGTAACAAGTATAGGAAAATACATACACATACAAGTCTTCTCTTTGGAATCTTTCCCACAACTTATTTTAGGGATAACATAACTGAGGAGTAGATTTCCAATTTGCTAAAATAACTTAGACTTTGGAAAATAGTTGATTCTATAATTGTTATTTTTAATGGTGCAAATGTGTATCAAGAGTTATAGGGGAGGACCACAATATGAATTCCATTCTTTTATTTTTTACCGGTGTCTATGTGTTGGGCATTGTACTGTATATTTGTAATGAATATGAGGATATTAAGGCATGTTTCTTTCTCTCAAAGAATTTAAATTCTGGTGGGATTCATTTTGGTCATGAAATATAAAACTAATCTGAATATACAATATGAGATCAGAATACAATAAGTATTTTGGTAAATTGCATGAACTGTGTTTAATAATAAATTCAGTCATTTCAAATCTAATTTTAATTATTTTAATGACAGAATCAGCTATGTGTTTATATTATATCTCACTGCTTCACAGCTTATTTGCATGTAGTGGTTCCAAATATAAAATTCATTTTACCCAAATCCTGCTCTATTCAACTAACACAATCATTTAATGCTATTTATTGGTTTTGTAGAGGTAAATATTACCAATTGTGTGACTCTATTTGATAATTGATAAACAAAATTACAGAGTTATCTCTGACCTCCCTGGGCCATAGCTCTGCCTGTTACTCCTTTGTTCAGCAGCTTTTAATCCCAGTCTTCTCTATGTCTTTTCCAAATATCCACAGCTCTTCTCTTTTCCTCTGTTCTAGCACTTACCTGGGTCCATGTTCCCAGAGGATACCTTAACAAAGACTATTAAATCAACAAGAAAATCTCTCAGAGACAAATGCACTCCACCCTTATCTGTGGTGAACTTTAATTTCAGGGGATTGTTCCAACACATATCCCTCTTATTTCTCTCTTCATCAACCTCCCACCCTCTACTTTTAACGGTCATTTCTCTCAACTTTATAAATACGTCTTCTTCATCTTCATCTTATAATTATTTCTTTACTGGGTATTATCCTTTAGTCTAGTATTTTGCAATATGTCCACAACTCTCAAAGTATATTAGGGATTTGACACAAAAGCAGACTACGAATCTAATGTACATTAAAAACATCATCACAGTGCTTAAATTGTAAAAATAAAATGACAATTGAAAATGAAAGAACTATTAATAGTTTCAGTGGATGAGGGAGTTAATATTGTCTGTAATCTTTTCCAAGCTCTTTATATCCACACTGTTGATTAATGGCTTAAAACACTCATCTGGTTTGACCTTTCCTAGGTTTCTTTGCTTACTCATTATATATAATAAATTAGAATATCCTAACTTACAATTATCATTCATTTCGAATGGCAGGGAGTGTTTGATGATTTTGTCAGGCAATTTAAGATATTTGGATTGAACACGGACCCAGAAATTATGAAGAGATTTCTCACTTGTCAAGGGAAATTCACTTTGCATCACTTCTTGGAAATGAATCTCTTAGTCACAAAATTTGTATTCCCAAAGAAAGCACGTGAGGGTACCTTTATAACACACAGAAAACTTAATTTTCCTGTCTATGAAGTCTAGCCATTTATGCAAAAGTGAATATAAATTTAATAAATATATATTAATTTCAGTAGAACCAATTGAAATTAATATGGTCATATGTAGTAAGTTATATTTTAACAAATATATTTTCTATAAAAGTTTATAATAAGTAAATAAAAATGTCCATGCTGGATATTTAAATAAACAGAAATTTGAAAATACAGTAATAAATTGCTAAACATTTTAGAGTTAAATGCAGCAATGTCAAAAGAGGGCTTCTTGCAAAGAAACTAACCAAATTCACTTTGATTTTGAAATATCACAAATATAAGCATAACTTGAAATAATACTAACCCTAATCTGGATTATATAAACATTTTATTTTTTTCCATATCTCTAATTTGTAAATATCCTTCAGATTTCTATTTTTTGTTTTCTATAAAATATTATTGTATATTCAAAACATTTGTACCTTCATATGTTAGAGATGTTTTATTCAGAGATATTGAAACATTTGCCCTATAGCTACAGCTATAATTTTAGAAATGCTGAGTCAAACTATTTAATATTTTTCATTTTTATTATTATGCAGAGAGTACTTCAGTACTCTAGCAGATGTGTAGTCATTTTCAAATCTAGAATATTGAAAATGTTTTAGTATTGGCAATTCAGTGACTACTTTTAGTTAAATAAAACTCTGAAAAATATTTTTTATATTATGGATGCACTTATTAAATTTGCCAATGACATTTATATATTTGGTTTTCAAATCATAATGAAATCTCAAGAATTAGGAAAGTGCTGCATTCTCGATAATTATGTCATCAGTACCAGCTTGGCCTTCCAAGACATACTAAAATGCCATTCCTTTTTTTTTTTAATGTTTTTTTATTATATTATGTTAGTCACCATACATCCCTGGTTTTTGATGTAAAGTTTGATGACTCATTAGTTGCGTATAACACCCAGTGCACCATGCAATACGTGACCTCCTTACTACCCAACACCAGTCTATCCCATTCCCCCACCCTCCTCCCCTCTGAAGCCCTCAGTTTGTTTCTCAAAGTCCATAGTCTCTCATGCTTCATTCCCCCTTTTGATTACCCCCCTTTCTTTATCCCTTTCTTCCCCTACCGATCTTCTAGTTCTTATGTTCCATAGATGAGAGAAATCATATGATAATTGTCTTTCTCTGCT
This sequence comes from Ailuropoda melanoleuca, assembly GCF_002007445.2. Taxonomy (NCBI): domain Eukaryota; kingdom Metazoa; phylum Chordata; class Mammalia; order Carnivora; family Ursidae; genus Ailuropoda; species Ailuropoda melanoleuca. The sequence continues at coordinate 19,774,407 of NC_048236.1, forward strand.
TGACTTATTTCACTTAGCATTATCTCCTCCAGTGCCGTCCATGTTGCAGCAAATGTTGAGAACTTGAAATGCCATTCTTAATATCAAAAATCCTGAGATTTCGTCCTGAGGTAAAAGCATCTGAGTATTTAAAATATAAAATACATATCACTCAACTATTTTAGTTTAGTAATCCGATTGAAAAATACAATGTTCCCTTTATTGTCTTTTTGTTTTAAGATTTTATTTGTTTGTTTATTTATTTATTTATTTATTTGACAGAGCGAGAGAGTACAAGCAGGGCGGGTAGCAGAGTGAGAGGGAGAAGCAGGCTCCCGGATGAGCAGGGAGCCTGATACGGGGTTCGATCCCAGGACCCTGGTATCATGACTTAAGTTACTGAGCCACCCCGGTGCCCTTTTTACTGTCTTTATCAATGTCATAAAATCTAATCATATGTAATCACCAATGTGAGAACAAAAGTAAAATAAAAAACAGGAGCAACAGCCAAAACTCATGAGAGTAGCTTCTCTTTAATAACTACCTAACTTCAATTAGAAAAATAATACCAAAATGAACAATTTTTACTAAATATCACACCACATTCTGAAAAGATGTATACCCAGAGGCAAGACACTTAACCAAAATCACAATTTTACTGTCTTAGTGAACAAGAAACCGAGGTCAGGCAGCATATTATGATCACCCTTTCACTATAATAAAGCAGAACGTGATTGCTCCATATGTTCAGTCTCTATTTGCACATGAAAGACCTTCCTTGCTGTATTCGCTGATGGATGCCCACCAGTATCAACCCCAACTCTTTTCTAGTCTTGTTTCCTCTAAATGTGATGACCAGTTACCAAGTCATTTATACACATGCATTTGCGCATGTACTCACACAATATTTACAACAATAGCTAATTTCATTACTGAAGATCATTTGAATCATCCTTGGTCACATAATACTAGTGTACATTGTACACTAGTGTACAAACATCAAAACTAAACAAATGATTCCTGAGTTGTTATTTTTAGCCATTCTGCCTGGTGTGAGGTGGTATCTCATTATGGAGAAAGGAGAACCCTCCTACGCCATTAGTGAAAGATAGAGCTACCCTAGGACCCAGCAATTGCACTACTAAGTATTTACTCAAAGGATACAAACGTTGTGATCCAAAGGGCCACCTGCACCCCAATGTTTATAGCAGCAATATCCACAGTAACCAAACTATGGAAAGACCCCAGCTGTCCATTGACAGATGAATGGATAAAGAAGATGTGGTGTATATATAAAGGAATATTACTCGGCTTTCAAAAAGGATGAACTCTTACCGTTTACAATGATGTGGCTGGAACTGGAGGATACCCTAAGTGAAATAAGTCAATAAGAAAAAGACAATTATCACATGGTTTCATTCATATGTGGAATTTAAGAAACAAAAGAGATGATAATAGAGGAAGGGAGGGAAAAATAAAACAAGATGAAATCATAGAGGAAGACAAACCATAAGAGACTCTTAATCATAGGAAACAAAGTGAGGCTGCTGGAGGGGGTAACTGGGTGATGGGCATGAAGAAGGGCATGTGACGTACTGAGCACTGGGTGTCATATGCAACGGATGAATAACTAAACTCTATATCTGAAACTAATGAGACACTATATGTTAACTGATTGAATTTAAATAAAATAAGCATAAAACCAAAACAAAAAACTAAAAAAAATGATATTCTTAAGAAGTACTCATTTCACTGTATGTAAATTTAACTTCAATGTAAAAAAATGAAATACAGTGAGAATTAGGCTCAAAAAATCACCAATCTAATAAGATCAAACTCCTGACTTCTTTTAAAGTTCTAAATGTTTGTTGCTTATATGAATCCTCACCATAGAAAATTAATTTTTTCAGTACAACTGGAATTTCATTTTTTCATTTTATTAGATTCCTCTTTACTATTTCTAAAAAGAGAAACAGGAACTTAAGAATTACTTTTAGTAAATATTAAATAAATGGAATTATATATTCATGTGATATGTATATATCTACAATTTTGATAATTTTATGCTTTCAGTGAAACTTGCTTCATGCCAGATACATTGTGTCAATTAGGAATAACATAGTACTATGTTATTTTTTTTGCCACAATAATATGGTAAAAATGATAAAGCTCTCAATTGTTAACTGTTAACAGAAAAAAATGTGAAAATACTTTTGGCAAAATAGACTTCACCCACCTAACTGAATGTTAGCTAAATTCAGACTAGGACAGTGTATGCATTCCTTGTGTCACATATGCAAACAAAAGTCAAATATTATTAAGATCAAAATGCAATTTCTGCAGAGTTCTAAATATAATATAATGTTGCAAATGGTGGAAATATAGAACAGTAAAATTTTAACCATTTTTTTTCTTCTGAAATTGACAAATCTCCTTCAGTTCTCTTGACAAAATGTCATAAATTATCAAGGGTCCACCAAGCATTTTTTAAATGAAAAACTACTATAGGCCAATATATGCTTTCTATCATCACCATTCTTATCCAGTCTGTTCAAAGGAGTTTGTCTCATGAATGCTATTCACTTTGTCTTTCATTTAGTATTTCTCTCTGATGTTCATTAGAACTTCAATTCTCAAAAAAAAGGCCCTATTATGTGCCACATTTAATCCTCACATTGCAATAGCATATTGTGTTGTATTTTATTTTTCTGTATCCTTCACTTGATTGTCAGCACCTTGTGAGGAAAGAAAAGAGGCTTTCCAATAAAAACATTCTTAATGAATTAGTGATGAAAATATATGAAAAATCCTAATAATAATTAGTATATACATTAGTATATTTAATTTTTAATAGCAGAAAATGGAAACATGATGAATGATTTGTGATTTGAAAAAGTTTTCTTGTAGAGATCACATTTTTTTTTTTTCTGGTTCTTAAGAAATGAGAAAGAAAGAAATAGAGAAGGGGACATACCACTTAGAAGAAAGCATATATAAAATAATCAAGAGAAATATAAGTAACTTATAGTTTCAAAAACAATCTTTTTTTTTTTTTGTCCCTATGTGGTGGTTTATGTGTCAACTTGGCTAGGCAGTGGAGCCCAGATATTTAATCGAACATATCTGGATATTGCTGTAAAGGTACTTATTTAATTAAAGTAACATTTAAATCAACAAATTTTGAGAAAAGCAAATAGTCTTCCATAATGTGGGTGAGCCTCATCCAATCAGTTGAAGCTTTTAAGCAAAAAGGAAAGGATGAACCCTCCCAAAGAAGAGGGAATTCTGCCAGCAGACTGATTTTGGACTTGAGCTGCAACAGAACTCTTTCTTGGGTCTCCAGCTTGCTGGCCTACCTTGCACATTTTGGACTTACCAGCCTTCACAAACAGATGAGCCAATTCCTTATAATCAATCAATCTCTCTCATATACATACAGTACTCTCTCTCTCTTACTCTCTCTTTCATTCTCATTCTCTCAATCTAGATACATACATACATATCTACATATAGATATGCCATACATTTGAATACACACACACACACCCTATTCTGTTCCTCTAGAGAATGCTGACTTCCACATCATATTTTAAGTTTATATTTAAACATGACTATTTGAAAGACATTAGCTCTTTAGACATAAAACTGGACTTACAAATGCTTACAATATAATTTTAGTTATAAAGGATGGGTTGAAGACTTTTGTGTATTAGGTGCTAATACTTTTTAATGTTATAAATTATATTCTATGTAAATAAGATTCTATAGGAAGTACAGAAAATGTGACAGGAATGTAATTCACTAAAAATAAAATATTGGGAAGAAAAAAAATTCATTAGAAATAATAAAAAGACAGAAGAAGTTTGTCTGAAAATGCTTAGCAGAAAATAATATTTGAAAATTAAGTTGACTCTTTGATTAAAATCAGCATGTGGGCCAAATATTAATATCATGTTGTTACTGTTATTTTGAATATAGTTCATTCTAGGGCTGTAAAACAGCACTTCATTTGTTTCAAATATCATTATCTATTTCTTAGAGATTTTTGTTAAGGTGATGGGTTGTTTTGAAATGTCTAAGCCATTTTCATTCAGTTTTTGACTTACACAAATTAGAAGAATAACAGTCTGCACGAACTGAGAATTATGTGTGTGTCTATCATGTTTTTAAAACGAATTCATGATTGATACAGGCTTTTTTAAGGAAAATATGCAAAGAAAAGATCTCAGTATATATAAACTAAGATGATAAACATTATCTCTGGATGAGAGAGATTAAGTACACTTACAAGGGCTACTCTTTGTTGTTGTTTAACATTGTCTTCTATCAAAAGCTAACTTTCAAAAAACCCTTAAAAAACAGTAGGTAGAATTTTTCCATTCTGGCAAGTTCTATAATGAAACAATTGAGATTTATTTGTTGTAATTAATATAACCTCTGATTTTTAAAAATGCATTTCAAATAATTTTTATCTTTATTACCCTGAAATTATATGCCCAGTGAAATACGTCATCATCATAATGTGATGGCAGACCACCACCTCTCAATGATGGAAAGATGCAATGTGACCAAACTCCTATCATGTAGTTGGCTGTTCTTTTTGGGCAATGGTTCCATATTAAGTGTTTAGCTTACTCTTGGCTTCTGCTCTTGGCAGGCTGGGAATTCGGCAGTTAGATAATCAGATCAGCCTACCACATACACAATGACACAGGAAAAGCTGGCCTAATATAATTTGATGGGCCAACTGAGGAGTCAGTTGTAGTGTCAAATGGTAACCAATCACCAATAAGGTTAACGAGCTGTCCTCCCAATCAGTTTTTTGAATCAGTTACAAATCTAAGGTACTGTTTCTACCATAGGCCAGATTACACAGGTCAGAAAAACAAAGATGGAGGTGAAAATGATACTTCTTAGCATTATACCTAACAATCCACCAGAGATTTTTTGCATCCCGTTTCTTCAGACTTGCTTTTCTGTTCCATAGTTCTTAGTTTCTGAATGAAGATGTTTTCATGAGGGGAATGAGAGTGATCTTATTAAACTGAGAGTTGATACTGCCACTAGGATATTCTGGACTCCTCAAGCCACTATACACTACTGGTCAGAAAATATATGTCATTTATCAGGGACTATATTAGTTGCTGCTACAAAATACTTACAAGGAAGTCAATGTCTAGGACTCAGGCAATTTGGGGGGATACCCTTTTGGAAATTCATGTCCTAAAATAAAGTTGACTGGAATGTTAGAACAATATAATAAAGGCAGAATCACTACTAATTCAGATATGTCATGAATAACATTTTACTACTGGATTAAAAAAATCAAGACGAAACAATGAACTAAGATATTAACTGAAGATAAGGGATAAATGATATGGGTAGTGAAAAAAAGTAAATAATACCAAGTGAAACACTTCTCAGTTTCAAATATGAGTTTGATAGAAAGTATGTGTACATTCCTTTTGTGTGTCTTCTCTTTCCTTTGCTACTTTGTATGAAGAGTATTGGTTAGATTTGACTTGACTTTTAGTTCATGGTTCTTCTCCAGATCATTGGTAGAAGGTGAAAAATTCTGTGTTTATATGAGGGATCATGGTTTTTTATTAGGCAGGAAAGTGAAGGTTTTTTGAGATGATCAAATATACCAAAAGGGAAGAAAGAAAATGCACAGAGTGAAAACAAAGATGGATTGTCCCATTCTTGGACCTGTACTCCCAAAGACATTTTTTTTCTTTGCCACTCCTCTGCTCTAGTCTTTATTGCAGAGGGGCTAACTGCAGTAGGGATATTTCCCAGGCATCCTTATTAGTTGACCTCCAGCTGGATTTTACCTATGAAAAGAACCAGTGGAAGATTGAGTGCCCATTGATGTGTGTGGGGCAGCATTGCTGACAGCAAGTAAATCTACCCACATGGAACCAGCTCTACCAGACTCTCTAGTCTTACAGTTAGTTTCCTCTTGCAGTCTTGGGCTCCAGTCATAGTTCCCAATAAATTTTATTTTAAGTGTTGGAACTATAGTATCATCAAATCAGAACCCAATATTTTTATTTCCAGGATTCAGCAGAGGACCCAAAACCTAGCTATGAGGTTCGAAAATTCTTGCAGTGGTCAGTATCCTAAGAACTGTGTTGGGTACTATGTTTCTTTCACGTCATGGATTCTGTCATCTGAATTGTACTTCCATGTAACTCCTGTTCTTGTTCCAAACATTCTGATCTCAGGGAATAGAAAAATAAGTCAGAAAAAAATGGGATACATGGTCAATATAAATCTAAAAACTTTAAGTTAGAACAACAGGATGAATTATTATTAATTTGAGACAGAAATGTGTTTTGTCAAATATAAGAATTCTATAACAATTACAGAGAAAATGGAAATTTTTATCTTTAATTTTAAGTGATCCATAATTTTCTCTTCTAAATCAACAAAGTGTCATTTATGTAAATCATTAATACATTCATTGTTAATTTATGCTTAAAGTATAAAAATTAATAGGTATTTTAAGGCAATTAATTTAACATAAATCATTATTAAGTTAATATTACTCAAGAGCCACTGAAATAAATATTTCATTAGCATGCCAAAATAAAATAATGATGCAATTAGGGAGATGTCCTTCATACTTTGAAGGATAATTTATTTATTTATTTAATTTAAAAAAATTTTTTTAAAAAGATTTTATTTATTTATCTGACAGAGAGCAAGAGGGCACAAACTGGGGGAGTGGCAGAAAGAAAGGAAGAAGCAGGGCCCCACTGAGCAGGGAGCTGAGTGTGGGGCTCAGTCCCAGGACCCTGAGATCATGACCTGAGCTGAAGGCAGACGCTTAACTGACTGAGCCACCCAGGAGCCCCTGAAGGAAAATTTAAAAAATTTATTTGCTTATTTGTCAGAGAGAGAAAGAGAGAGTAAGTACAAGCAGGGGGAGTGGAAGGCAGAGGGAGAAACAGGCTCCCCACTGAGCAGGGAGCCCGATGTGGGAACTGGATCCCAGGCCCCTGAGATCATGACCTGAGCTGAAGGCAGACACTTACCAACTGAGCCACCCAGGCTTCCGAAGGAGAATTTTAAAAAGTAATTATTAGTTTTAAGGTGATCTGAGAGAAAAATGTACTTTTGATAATACTTGTTTTCATTCTATAGAAAATACTACATTTTATTCTCTAGTTTACATCAGAATGTTTTCAAAAATGACAAAAATAAGATTACTTTGAAAATTACAAATGCTTAGAAAATAACACATTGTGTGCATGTGTGTATATTAAATTCCGATAAATTTTGCATGTATCACAATTAGGTGTTATTTACAAAAATACCTCATTTGGGGGAAATTGAAAAATCTAAAAGTTAATAACTACAAATGGTGAAATTTAAAAATTAGGATACAAATAATTAATTAATTAAAACTGCATAATGGCTCTGCATATATAAACCAGACACTCTCGTAGACAGTGGCTGTATAGCAGTGAAGAGTAGTAGAATGCCTGCTTTGTGGCTTGCTTTAATACGGGGGGAATCAGACAATAAAACAATAAAATATACATACATAATATGTCCTGTAGTTACATGTGTTGTGGATAAAATAAAGCAGACTGAGGGAAATAGAGAATCCTGGAGACAGTCAAGAAACAGGTTTGCTATTTTATGGCAGAGAAGCCTCTCTCTAGGGGTGCCGTGAACAGGAAGCTGAAGTAAATGGAAAAAAAAACAACTCTGTGGATATTCAAGATAACAATGTCCCAGTTAGAGGTGGTAGAAAATTCCAAAGTACTGATACTGATTACAAAAAAACATCAAGAAGCCAGTAAGAGGCTATCAGACTAATTGAGAAAAAGATATTGATGTGTTGGAAATAGTAACCATAATCTGGCCTTAACGTGTACAAATGAGGTGGTGGTTAACAGGCAAAGTCTGTGTTAATGTTTGGTTTTCATCTTCACGTAGTTTAGGATGTTTACTTTCATTGGGAACAGCTATCATCAGATTTGCTATCCATTGACACTGAAATTACTTTTGAGTTTCTTATTTTGTTTTGAAGGCAATTGTTAAAATTTAGTAAAATTTTTTTTAAAGATTATTTATTTTAGAGAGAGAGAGAGCATGTGTGAAGTGGGGGAGGGGCAGAGAGGGAGAGAGAGAATCTCGAGAAGACTCCCCACCAAATGCAGAGCCCTATGTGGGGCTTGATACCATGACCTCAAGTTCATGACCTGAGCCAGAATCAAGAGTTGAACAGTTAACTGCCTGAGCCAGTCAGGGACCCCTATAATTTAGTAAAATTTTAATAAACAAATCTAATGGCAAGAAAATATGGTTTAAAATGCATTTAAAAGATAAAAGGGAAGCATATGTGTATGACTTTACATTGAGAGTCAAAATATGAATGCAGACTCAATGGCATATCATTGATGGATGGTAGCATAAATGCTTAGTGATATGCAGAACTTAGTGATATGCATAATCAGTTATAAAAGGGCCATTGTCTACAATCATGAACAATTCTGGTTAATCAACTAGGAAAAGTTCTATTCATAATAAAAACAAAAAATCAACAAATAATTTCAGTGATTCTATTTGCTATTTTAATTAATCTGTAATAGGACTAAACTTTGAATTTCTAATGCACATTTGTAATAATCTGGATTTAACACAGATCAATATTTTGCTTTCTTTGAAATATTCTTTCAAATACTCAATCTAAAGAAATTAATTAAAAGCATTAAATTTTTATATGTACATACGCACACAAACACACAAAGTCTTAATCATGTGGGAAGCAGTATGGGATAATGGAAAGAACATAGGTTTTGTGGATAGGCCTATGTTTAAATCTTGTCTCCAGTAATGAAATATATACATGTTCTGGGAATTTACTTAATTTGAACCTTATTTGAAAAATGGGGATATTAAATGATAATATCTGTTACATAAAGTTGATGCAAATATTAATGATAACACATGTGAAATATTAAGCATACATCAGGTACATAATACCCTTTCAACTACGGTTATTATTATATTATTGCTTTTTACGCTATAGGAAGCAAGTTACATATATATATAGCTTCAAGGTATACAAATACAAATCCTGTAATCAAAATCTTTTAGAGCAACCCTAGCATCTGTGACTATTATGAAAATAATTTCTGTTATGTTCTTGCCAGATGTATAGAACGCAATTTAGAGGATTTCCGTCTTTATTACCCATTATTAAAGGATAAGGAATGTAGGATTTCTTTAACTCCATGCATGACTGACTTCTCTAGCACTGTGGTGTCAGATATTATTCAATAAATGATAAATGAACAAATTAATTCAAATAACAATAAACAAATCTTGGTAATTCCATCTGAAGTATATTTCAAATATTTCTGGAGCAACATTAAATCCTTAACTTACGCAGCGTGCTTCACTGTCAACTAAAAATTAAAGTAATTTATGGTCTTTTTTTTTCCCCATTCTAGTTGGTGGGAAATGACTAGCAATATAAAGAATGCATTAAACTTATAGCCCTACTTTTATTTTTCTAAATTATTTCATGTATTTCATGCATTTATTTTTAAATACACCCGGGCCAAAAAGAGGAAAATTATAATTGTATTTTTTTTTATTTTTAAAGATTTTATTTATATATTTGACAGAGAGAGAGAGACAGCCAGCGAGAGAGGGAACACAGGCAGGGGGAATGGGAGAGGAGGAAGCAGGATCCCAGCAGAGGAGCCTGGGGTGGGACTCGATCCCAGGACTCTGGGATCGCGCCCTGAGCCGAAGGAAGACGCTTAACGACTGAGCCACCTAGGCACCCCTATGATTGTTTTTTTGAAACAAAAATATAAAGACTTTTTTCTGAGTTATTGTCAAGTTGCATACCATAACAAGATATTATGAATAACTAATCGAATATACATAACATTTTTGCTAATACTCATTCTTATATATTATTGAAGTGGTTATTTTCATATTTAAGACACTTTAAAGTGATAACAAACTAAATGAGGACTTACCAACCAACTAACTTACTAAGAAGGACAAACTAAACAGGACTTAAAGATGTAATTTAGAAAGCAAACTAACAGTCTGCCAGTTAGTTTGTTTTTTAAAATCAATAGATATGAAAATTGTTTCAAATTCTTTGAGCCTTTCTGACACATCTTTCATTCTTTTTTTTCTATTGTCTTTACCCAAACACCCATCACACGCACACACATGCATGCACGTGCACACACACAAATATTTTGGTCACTGAGCCCAGAGTTACTATTGAGAGGCTATGTTCTTTTTTTTTTTTTTGAGATTTTATTTATTTATTCAACAGAGATAGAGACAGCCAGCGAGAGAGGGAACACAAGCAGGGGGAGCGGGAGAGGAAGAAGCAGGCTCACAGTGGAAGAGCCCGATGTGGGGCTCGATCCCAGAACGCCGGGATCATGCCCTGAGCCGAAGGCAGATGCTTACTGCTGTGCCACCCAGGCGCCCTGAGAGGCTATGTTCTAAGGTAAACAGTGATCTCTGGTAATACGAAAGTTAGAATATATGTATGCATAAGATTCTAACATGGCTGATACATAATATGTAGATAGCATGTGCTTAGAAAGAACATTAGTGCTTAATTTCTATTCCTTAGTTGTGACTTGGGTGTCTGTTAAAAATTATGAAGTTCAGGATAATTCAAAACATCAGATCAGTGAAAGAGAATAGAGAGCACAGAAATAAACACTCCATTATATGGTCAATTAATCTTCAACAAAAGAGGCAAGAATATACAATGGGAAAAAGAGTCTCTTCAACAAATGGTGCTGGGAAAACTGATCATCTACTTGTAAAAAATGAAACTGGACCACTTTCTTACACCATACACAAAAGTAAATTGAAATGGATTAAAGAACTAAAAGTGAAACCTAAAACAATAAAAATCCTAGAAGAGAGTGTACATGCAGTAATTTCGCTGACATCAGCTGTAACATCTTTCTATCTATGTCTCCTGAGGCAATGGAAACAAAAGCAAGAACAATTATTGGTGCTACCTTAAAATAAAAAGCTTCTCCATAGTAAAGGAAACAATCAACAAAACTAAAAGACGACCTACTGAATGGGAGAAGATATTTGCAAATGAGATATATGATAAAGGGTTAGTATCCAAAATATATAAAGAACTTACACAACTCAACACACAGGAAAACCAAATCATCCAATTGAAAAATGGGCAGAAAAAATGAACAGACATTTCTCCAAAGAAGACTGCAAATGGCCAACAGACACATGAAATGATGCTCAATATCACTCCTCATCAGGGAAATGCAAATTAAAACCACAATGAGATATTACCTTACACCTGTCAGAATGGCTAAAGTCAACAACACAAGAAACCACAAGTGTTGGTGAAGATGTGGAGAAAAAGGAACCCTCGTGCACTGTTGGTGGGCATGCAAACTGGTGCATTACTGTGGAGGACAGTATGGAAGTTCCCCCAAAAATTAAAAATAGAATTATCATATGATCTAGTAATTGAACTTGTGAGTAGTTACCCAAAGAATATGAGAGCACTAATTTGAAGGGATGTATACACTCCCATGTTTACTATAGCATCATTTACAATAATGAAATTATGGTAGCAACCCACATATCCACTCATAGCTGAATAGATAAAGAATATATGGGGCATATATGTATACTGGAATATTATTCAGCCATAAAAAAGAATGATATCTTGCCATTTGCAATCTAGAGAATATAATGCTAAGCAAAATAAGCCACTCATGGAAAAGACAAATAGTATATGATTTCACTCATGTGGAAGTTAAGAAACAAAACAAAAAAACGAAGGGGGGAAAAAGAGAGAGAGAAACCAAAAAGATAAAAATAGAAGTAAAACAGTCTTAACTTTAGAGAACAAGCAGATGTTTACCTGAGGTGAGGTAGTTGGAAGGAAGGGTGCAATAGGTAAAGGAGATTAAGAGTACACTTATCTTGATGAGCATGGAGTAATATATGCAATTGTTGAATCACTATATTGTACACCTGAAACTAATATAACACTGTAAGTGAACTACACTGGAATTAAAATGAAATTTAAAGTTAACTTTTCTCAAAAAAATAAAATATTTAATCATCAAAAAATCAAGAACCATTATTTTATTACTCATTACTCCCCAGTATATAATCAATCACAATAAATTCTTTAAAGTCATGTAATATATGTCACTCACCATTGTGTATCCTTGTACTTAGAACTACCTTGTTTAAGTAGCAATTATTGAATAAAACATACATAATTCTGCTCCTAGAAAACTCACCTAATTTCTATAATTGTTTTTCATCCTGTACTTTTTGTGCCTTTATCTACAATTATCTACCTCACTTCTAAGAACAGGACTGAAGAATTAATAACTTGTGAGCATGTGGGAAATAAGTAGGTAATAAAAATGCATTTGCTTTAGAAAAGTACCCTTCCTCACAGTAAAGTATTTTTGTTATGTATATTCAAGTTATTAGCAAATGAAGAGATAAAGACACATGGTTATATTTTATATAACATGTCCTTACAGAGAGGGGCAAAGAAAGAGACTTGATGAAGAATAAGAGAAGGCAACTTTACCATGGAGGCAGAGATTGGAGTGATGGGGACATAAGCCAAGGAATAGCAATAGCCATCAGTAGCCAAAAGAAGCAGAGAGTGGATTATCCTCTAAAGCCTCCAGTGGAAGTATGGTCCTGCTAACAGGTTGATTTCATCCTAGTGAAATTGATTTTGTATTTCTGGCCTCCAAAACTGTGCGCAAATTGATTTCTGTTGTTTTAAGCAACCAAGTCTATGGTAATTTTTTTTTTTTAAGATTTTTATTTATTTATTCGACAGAGATAGAGACAGCCAGCGAGAAAGGGAACACAAGCAGGGGGAGTGGGAGAGGAAGAAGCAGGCTCCCAGCAGAGGAGCCTGACGTGGGGCTCGATCCCATAACGCCGGGATCACGCCCTGAGCCGAAGGCAGCTGCTTAACCGCTGTGCCACCCAGGCGCCCCAAGTCTATGGTAATTTGTTACATCAGCCACATGAAACTAATACGCACTCCTCCCTGAGCTTGCACTTAATACCCCACAGAAGGTCCTCTATAATAAGCTTAATAGGGAGGAAAAAATTAGATTAGTGCCTGCTTATAGTTCCAAGATGAAAATGGACACTAGCTGTACTGTAGCCATGTTCAGAGGTGACTTTAAAAGGAGGCCCTTTATTATTTACTAAATGAACTTCTCCTTTTCTTACTAATTAATCAATATTTATTTATTACTTTTTATGCACTAGTAGTTTTGAATGATTCTCAGATATTTGCAGAAACTAAGATCTAATAGAAATAAAAGATTAAAAAAGTACTCAAGATAAAAATTAAAGAGATGAATTCCAGTCATTCCTGCAATTAAAAACTTTGAAGGAAATAATGGGTTTTGTTATGAAAGCTCGCTTATGATGGTCTCTGAAAATCATAATATCTGGATCTTTTGAGAGTTCAAGTATTATTATTATTATATTTCCTTACTATGTGCCCTGATTTGGGGTTCTGAAAAATATAGTTATTAGAAAAATATCTAATCTTTTGCTTTCATATTCTTCTCCCTTTTTTTCTCATAGTGAATGATAAAAGAAACATTCATCTAAAGTGGCTTTTACTACCAAATATATTTTCATAAAACATATCTAGATTCTACGAACTCATACTAAAACCTTCACATGTGTGTAGGTTATATTTAAACATATAAGCAGCTCTTTTATAAACTAGTAGTACTCTTATAGCTCTGTATATAGGGGCGCCTGGGTGACTCACTCAGTTAAGCGTCTGCCTTCAGCTCGGGTCATGATCCTAGGGTGCTGAGATCAAGCCCGGCAATGGGCTCCCTGCTCGGCAGGGAGCCTGCTTCTCCCTCTCCCACTTCCTCTGCTTGTGCACGCTCGCTCTTTCTTTCTCTCTCTCTGTCAAATAAATAAATAAAAATCTTAAAAAAAAAAAGACAATGGAGAGAGAAAATCTTCCTACCTGCAAGTAGGACACTTTGTTACCCACATGGTGCAGAAAATGTGGCCTGAAAAAAAAAAAAAAAAAAACCTACAGATTGGTCTAATTATGTGATCAGGATAGGAGGAGAAAATGATCTGAAAAGTTGAAGACACAAGGGTCTGGGTGAAGGCATTTCAACAGACATATCGGAATGAGTATGAAGTGTGAAGATGTTTTTCGTCACATGTTGATTCTCACCAGAAAGCTTTTATTATGAAAGAGGCACTGAAAACCAAATAGGCGAAATAATGTGGCCACTTAAACGTCCACCTGTGGATGGACACAAGAACAGAGTAGTCATGGTGGCAGACTGAGGCTATCTATGGGCCCAACAGCATGGACTCTCCCTTACCAATACCAGTCTTTGATCGCTACCTCCGAATATCCAACCTACAAACAAAGGAGACCTATGCTGGACCTCCAGCACAGCACTATTCCTGGAGGAGTTAAGAAGCCACTTGATGTCAAGTTAACTATATCGAGACCCTTCTTTCTTAGGTTGCTTTTCCTGCCTGTGGAGCCTCAGCCAACACAAATGAAGCAGATGATGATTTGCTCTTCTTTCTCATCTCTATAATCTTTATTATTTTCTAGTTAATTTTCTGTGATTTTCTCATATGGGAGATTGCGTTCTCAGTACTCAATCTTCAATTTTGTTACTTCCATATAGCTTTCAATTTCGTCCTTTCTTATCTTCCACTCATTTTCTGAAGCCTAACAAATATGAGAAATACGATGCTTTAGCTGATCTGTGAGCTAAATTTCATCTATTTTTTGCTTTCTTGTATCTCAATTTAGAATTATATTTTCAGGGTCTTTTTTCCCCTTTAATCTCCTGGGAACATGAAATTTTTCATTCTGATGTATAATATCCTTGCATTTTGGGAAGTTTGTTTTCTGTTTTGTGGATACTCTGTACGCATAAATTACCTGATATCTGCTGCTTGTTTGACGGGAGTAGTTCAATCCTGGCCTTCCATGTGCTGAAAAATATGATGTCAATAGGTGAAGAAATGAATAAAAGCAGCTGGCGGCTTTAATCATATTAAAAGAAAAAAAAACATTTTAGGGCGCCTGGGTGACTCAGTAAATTAAGCGTTGGACTCTTGATTTCGGCTCAGGACATGTTTTCAGGGTCATGAGATGGACCCCTGCCTAGCATGGAACCTACTTAGGATTCTCTCTTTCCCTCTCCTTCTGCCCCTTCCCTGCATGCTCTCTCACTCTCTCTTCATCTTTCTCTCTCTCTCAAAAATAAAAAATTCTGCCATATATAGACAGCACCCTTCAGTTTCCAGCACCCCACCTCTTAGGGCTGAGCAAGAGGTTTTCATAACTCATTTTGAAGTTAAGTATAAATACAGGACTTTTTTTTTTAATTTACATTTCTCTACTTGGTTGCGTAAGGCCAACAGCAGAAAACCTCTAATTTAGAAAGGTAGTCCAAAGGGAAAAAAATATAGAATGTCATTTCTTTTTAAACACTTCTGACATTCTGGGTATGGAATTCAATGGGCCGCTTTTTATAACCTTCTCAGGGGTCACGGCCAAACTACTGAATTTTCATTGTTCTCATATTTTGCATGTGTTTTCAACAATGTCCATTTGTTACTAGGAAGCTCTGCACCCTGTCAGTTTATTCAGTGTGTTTCAGTGAGGGAGGGAGTGCAGAAATAGGCAGCTCACATTCATCTCGAGAAGCGCGCTCTTGATTGTTAATTTGTTCATTCCGTTTTTATGCTTCCACGAGTGTGTATGGATGTGTATGAATGTGTTGTTAGATGTGATTATGAAAAGTAAGGATGCACAAGTTATCATGTCTCTGTTCCCTTTTAGTCAGATATCACCAGAATAATAGTCATGTCACCCACTCAGAAATAAATGCTGTTTTTCTTTCTCATCCTAGGTCCCAGTTTGTTTTTTCATAGCATGATGTTATTTGAAATTATTTCTGATAGTCTAACCCATCAGTGGGCACAGTTTGATCACATTATTGATAACTATCATATTTTATTCACTGTTGATTTTACTTCCTCACACCGAATACAGTTCAGCATTTCTTACTGGCTCTGACGTACAAGTCCAAGCAGCTACCACAATGCTTATTTCAGAACTATTACTATCTCCTTCTCACAGGGAACAGTGATGTGTTTTAGCTTTTTGCCACAGTCTCTAACTATTCTCCATGATGAACGTCCTACTGATCTGGAGACTTCAGACTACCACACTCCAAGATACCCTCTGGATCCCTTACTTCTGAATTGTACCCAAGTTATATGTGTTGCAAAACACTGCTGCTAGTTTTCCTGAAGTGTTTCACCAATTTTTATGTAAGCATCTTTTTAAAAGACCTTTCTTCTATATGGTCTAAACATAATTCCATAGACTAGACAGGTGATGTATGTTAATGACAAGTGAAGCCTTGCTACACTAAGAATCACTCCTCCTGACAGTCAGGACTTTGATAATAAGACAAGCTCCTTGAATATGCATTCAACTTCTTTTAAATTTAAATTTTCTTCCAGAAAACATATCCATCCTTTATGAAAATAGAATCTATAAAGTTTCAATGCACATTTCTCAGTTATGCCTACAGATGCCTGAATCTGGATGGCTAATAGAGTTTGTCCTCAAGCTAAAATACCCTCTATAATGAATTGTGTATATAAGACAGTATATGTTTGATTATGTTGCTAGATGTTTTCCTAGTAGGTATTTCTAGGTAAAATATGAATATTGTGATTCATTAAGTTGCTTTATTTAAATTACATTTTTCAAGTTAACTTTAATAATATCATTCAGTATGCATCAACTATCCAAATCTTTCGGATAATTTGATTAGTTTTATCTTCAGTCTTCAACCTTGGAAGTACTTTCCAAGCACTTTCTTGAACCTAATTTTGAGGTTAAATCATTTTTTCATTAATATTTAAAAAAGACTAAATGGAAAGAGATGCTCATAAAGTCCAGACATCTTTGTCACTGATATAATAGGGCAACGAGACAATTTCCCTCCTAAGGACCGGAAGATAGTTCTGTCTGTTCTGTGTTGGCTCATTTATCTCTGTTACATTGATGAATTCATTTTCATGACAATACTTGGTCTGAATAATGAAAAGCTGGAAGAGATAGTCTGATGGTCGAGATGGAATATTTAAAATTTTCTTTCCAATTATAGCTAACCATCTTTTTGAGATTTACCATTGAGATGATCAATCATTTAGGGTGAACAAAAATTCCTAGATGATATTTTTAAACTAAATTACAAGTCATTGAATAGCATAATCTCTTTTAAAGCTTTATTAAACCGGTGTGAACTCTAAGTCATTATATCTTCTTAAACTTAAGTACATAAAGTGTAACAATGTGTTTTCAGCTATTCATTTGGCAAGAACTTGAATATACATTAAAAAAAAAACAGTTTATTGAAAGAAAGATAACCTTTATAAAATAAATCAACTTTTTATTATATGCTCAATTCCATATGTGCTCACTAGTTAAACAGATTCGTTAGGTAATTATTTCTGCACGGTGACTTCTTTTTTTTTTTTTAAAGATTTTTATTTTTATTTATGTGACAGAGACAGAGATAGAGACAGCCAGCGAGAGAGGGAACACAAGCAGGGGGAGTGGGAGAGGAAGAGGCAGGCTCATAGCAGGAGCCTGATATGGGGCTCGATTCCATAACGCCAGGATCACGCCCTGAGCCAAAGGCAGACGCTTAACCGCCTTGCCACCCAGGCACCCCATGTGTGGTGACTTCTTAAAGCAGTGTTTCTCAAACTTAAGGATGCCTAAGAAGCACGTGAGGATCTTGGTGGAAACTGAGACTCTGCATTTTTTATTTCTTTCTTTTTCTTTTTTTCTTTCTTTCTTTCTTTCTTTCTTTCTTTCTTTCTTTCTTTCTCTTTCTTTCTTTCTTTCTTCTTTTTCTTTTTCTTTTTTTTTTTTTGAAGATTTTATTGATTTGACAGAGAGAAAGAGCGAGCACAAGTAGGGAGAGAAGCAGGCAGAGGGAGAGGGAGAAACAGGCTTCTCACTGAGCATGATCCTGGGGAAGGCAGAAGCTTAACCAGCTGAGCCACCCAGGCACCCAGGGACTCTGCATTTTTAACAAGCTTTCTCAACATCCACCTAACTAGTCAAAATCTGTTGGCAAGTTTTCTCCATGAGAAGTTCATATAGTTGGATGGATTCTGTTTTTTGATTGGTAGTTAAAAGGCATACAATTCTGAAAGAAATGATGTTTTAAACTGACAATTTACAATATTTGTAACAATAACTGATAGGATAAGTTAGTATCATTTGTGAGCCAATTTGACCAAATTTTGGCTTTGAATTTTAGTAACAAAATAAGATATTAAAATGATGACTGCTATCATAATTGTTACAACACACCTCATATGGCTTTTTTTTCTTTCTTTCTTTCTTTCTTTCTTTCTTTCTTTCTTTCTTTCTTTCTTTCTTTTCTTCTTTCTTTCTTTTTTTTTTCCAGGAATTCTTCTAAGGCTTTACATTTAAATGTCATTTTCATGCTTACAACAATCTTATCAGTTACACCGAATAATTAACCCCACTTACAGGTGATAAAACAGAGGTAGAAAGTGTTTAAGTAACTTCGTCAAGGTCACAGAACCACCAGAAGTAAATCAAGGATCCAGACTCAAAATTTAAGTAGTCTTTATAGTGTGAACCCTTAAACACTTCGCTATACTACTTACGTTTCAGGATGAAAGCATTATAGCAATTACAAGGTTTAAAAATTGAACTAATGATTTAATCAAGGAAGAAATGGAAGGGAAAACTTAGGGTTTTATGAAGATGCTGTTTGACAGATCTTCCTCCGGTTGAAGAAAGAACACATGGAAGCTTCAGCAGTCAGAGACTCTTGCTTACGTACTTGTGGCTCTACAAAGATGAAATCCCCTAAACCCAAGCATGACCTAACAGTATGTTAGACATTGCTAAATTAAATGAATAATCAAAATCTAGCTAATTGAATCTGTGACAAGAGGCTCAAGTAAATTTGTTGTATTACATATAAATAACCGTAAGTGGATTTCTAAAGAAACAATCTGAAAGTGGCCTTTCCTTCACTAGGAAGAGACTAATGAGCTGTCCATGCAAGGGGAGTCAGAAGGTATGCATATATGTTCACATTCATGAACATTATAACTAACAAATAGGCTAAACAGTGAAATGTTTGGTCAGTTGCTTGCACTAGGTAGGGTCTTACTTCTAAAAAATATTATTTGTTTTTAATTGACCAGCTTGAGTTTGGTTTAGATGCTGGGTGAGAATATAACAGAGTTCTCTAGAGGTACATTTTTTTTTGAAATCTCACTTCGGACTTACAGACACAAAGAATATCAGCACAGTGCTTGCTATAGACTGCTTTGTGTCTCCTCCAAAATTTCATATTGAAGGCCTAGAATTCATATGCTCAAGACCTAAATCCCAAAGTGATGAAGACTGCAGATGAGGCTTCAGGGAGATATTTAGGTTTAGGTGATGTCATGATGGTGGGGCCTGTAAGGTGGGATTAGTGCCCTTATAAGAATGGACACCAGAGAACAACTCCCTCTCTTGCCAGGAATGGCCAGCAAACTTGGTACCAACAGATAAAAGATTCCTCCGAACTTTGCTGTGAAAGAGAGGAAAAAGCAAAGGGGTCAACACTCAGAGATGAAGACCCTTTACCCTTCTTTGCTCATGCTTTTATTGTCAGGATAATCACAAATCCTTATCACTGTTTCTCAAGCACTGTTGTGTGACAAGTAGTCTTACTGGAACTGGGAGGGTCTGTTTACAGGAAAGATACAATATGCTAATCAGCGTGTTCTACGAGTTCTGCTAAACATAGCCTAAGAGACAATGCATACATCTCTTAGATCAAGGCTGCCATTTGGGCTAAGAAAGCTTCCAGGAAGGCAACTCCGTGTGGCATTCCAGTGGCGGAGCGGTCCATCCAGCAGGCCTCCGCATTCCAAAGGCTTACGCCCTCCTTGGAAACCTTCTCTCACCCCCAGCGACCTCTGTGTTAGATTTTAGTAAACCAGGTATTATGACTAATTTCATGCTCTACATTAACCCCAACACTCCCTGTCATGTGAGGACATAGTAAGAAGGTGGCCATCTGTAGGCCAAAAAGAGAGCTCTCACCAGAAACTGACTGTTGCTAGGATCCTGACCTTATATTTTCAGCTTCCAGAATGTAGAAAAAAAAAATTCTATTGCTTAATTCACATGGTCTTTGGTATTTTGTTATGGCAGCGCAAGATGTGGTATTGAAAAGTGGGGTATCAAATACCTAAACATGTGAGTTGCCTTGGAACTGGGTAATGAAGTAAGTCTGGGTGAGTTTTGAGGTGCATGCTAGAAATATGGACATTAAGTGTGATTCTGGTGAAGTGTGAGATGGAAATGAGAAGCATATTACTAGATACTGGAGGAAAAGTGGTCCTTGTTACAAAGTGCCAAAGAACTTCGATTAAGTATATTCTATGGTTCTGTGGAAGATAGAGCTTGTGAGCAATGCACTTGTATATTTAGTTGAGGAGATTTCTAAGTAAAATATTGAAGGAATGGCTTGTTTTCTCTGACTGCTTATAGTAAAATGCAGAAGACAAGAAATGCATTGAAGAAGGAATTGTTAAACAAAAAGAACCAGAAGTTGAGGACTTGGGAATTGCTCAGCCTTTCCATATTGCAAAAAGTAAGAAAGCTCATTCTGAAGAGGACACTAAGGGTCATGACTGAACAACTATGTGATAAAAAGTTTGTGGTATTATATTTAACTGCAGGGGTGGAGATGGGACAAAATAAAGGATAGCTGTGAGGCTTCTTGGATTTGACAGGATGGGATGATAGAGATTTTTGTCTGATAATCTGTTTTTCAAGAAAAAGGAAAAATATTATGAGGTCAACTCAGAGACCATCAGGGCTACTATTTTGGTTCAAAAGCTTCACTGAGGCATTTGAGGATAGGATGACTAGTGGACTGAAGGAATGCTAAGAAAGCAGAAAAAAAAAAAACACAGCTATTTATTTGTGTGATTTTTAAACGTATCTTACGTAAGATCTGCTGTAATCCTCTGAGAATAGAAAGTGGTTCAGAATTAAACAAGGCCTTTCTTTTCTCCTGTTTTGCATATATATACTTCTGGTATTTAAAAGACATGTTAATTTTACTTCCTAGATGTTTCCTGAACCTTTGAGCACATGGTGCTACAATATTAATAATTAGTGGTGGGGCCAAATTCTTTCTAAGCATTTCATTCTACTTTTATGTCCCTTTCCTCACTGATGGTCCTACTCATCTCATGGTATCCATCACTTGGTATTCTTTGCAATATATAAGTATTTCATTTTGCTTCTTCTTTGGTTCCCACCATCCTTTAGTATCATGTCTGTATTCCCTTGACCGCCCCTTCAATATTCCTCATTTCTTCTTTCTTGGGGTTTCCCCTGCCAGGTCCTTCTTCCTAAAACTTCGCTTATCTTGATCTCAATACCCGGTTATTATTATTTCTATCATCACCTCTATCTTTCCTTTGGCCCTACCAGTCTATCAGAAACCAAACATTTTTTTTCTTCAGTTACTACCACCCCTCACCTGAAATTCTTTGCCTGGATTCCCAATATCCATTTCAGATTTTCTATCTTTAGGTTTTAATTTCTTTTCACAAATTCACCTTACAGATCCAAGTAATTCATATCTGGGTATTCCATACATGTCCCCAGTGACTTCCTGTCAAATCTGCTTCCTTGGTGTCCAACCAGTGCAATTGTACAGGATCCTGAGTCAAAGCCTCCTGAACTTGAGGTTTAATGTTCTGCATTTGCTGTTTAGATTCTTAGTAAGTTTATCATTGCATTTATATTTTCTAAGTGGAGTCTGAGGAAGCCATGGAGAATGCACCAGAGGCTCAAGAGTATCCATTTTAGAGGTGATGGGAAGTCTTCTGTGACCACCGTGGGACCTATTCTGGACCGCCAGCATGTGGGGATGTGCCTGAGTGTGTGTGCGCGCAGGGGCAGGGCGAGATTACCACATCACTTGCAGGCTTTGTTGGAGTAGGTCATTTAGAGGACATGGCCATTGTTTGACCTGTGAGCTGAACTTGGGCAAGTGGGGGCTCCTCACCTCCTCCTTTTTTCCTTAGAACATACATTCTTCCCACTGTTCATGCCCACAGCAAGAGCTGTTTTTAAGGACACAGCCCTGAAAAAGCAATGTGTTGTTAAGAGCCTCTGGACAGTGTATGCGACTAGACCCAGTGAAGACCTCTTTATGAATTTTTAACATTTGGTGAGTGAGTGAGGAGATCTATTTGTCTTGCAGCCACCCAAGACAAGCTTTATATGCCAACCCCCCCTGCTTATTAAAACTCCCACCTACCACTCTGGAGTGCTGTGCCTCTTTCTTTGGTCCTTCATTTCCCTCCACGTATGGGGACAGTTAATAGGTTTCACTTCAGAAGCTCCCAAGGTTGCAAACCAACAGTCTTGAGAAGTGGCATAGCAGAGGAATAGGTGCCCCAGAGCTTCATGGGGTGTTTGGGGAGCAGAAGGCTGGAGGCTGCTTCTCAGTGGGACTGAAGCTCATACTCATCCCTGTTCAGGGGTGGAGTGCATCCCAGTGCAGAGGTTTAACCATTCTTGAGTATCCCTGTGCACATGAGTGGTCCCTAGGCCACCTTACTTGCTTGAACAGATGTTTCCTTCCTTCTTCCAAATGAGTCTGGTTTGCATTCCTGTCTTTGGCCAGCTTGAGGCATCCTCCAGGGATGAGCCATGATATAGGAATGAGGCTAATAAACATTTTAATTTTTCTTTACCTAGAATAGAATTGTGTAGAAAATAAAACCACCATGACTAACTGGGAGAGGGGAGAGAGAGACAGAGAACAGTAAAAAAAAAAAAAAAAAATCCTATGTACCATTAACCACACGTTTTAATTGATTTTTTTAAACAGAAAGCCACCGAACTCCAAAGATTCAGTAGCTGCTCCTGCTTGATGTTCACTGCCATCCTCAGGCCTAAGATACAGACCACCTAACCTAAGACCCACCGCTCTCGGTTTTGCTCCAGCATTTCTTTTTTTCTGCCCTCATTTGATGCGTGGCTTTCTTCTAGGATCCTGTTAGACTCCACCCATTCATTTTCTTTTTGAAATATATTTAAATAGAAGTATGAGTTGATTTTAAAAATGCATATACTGACAATGATCATACGGAGATTATAAAATATATTAAGGTTGTACAGAAATGTTAATAAATTAGTAACTGTGAGCAATGGGCTCCATTTAATGCCTCTCTGCTTGAAATATCTAGAGTAGCTTCCCTTTTCACAACTGAATATTGAATAACACAGTTTATAAATGAAACTAGACTAAAAGAAATTGCATTTCTTCCTTAATATTGTGAAATATCAAAAGTTACTGGAGTGGGATTTCTCATGCTATTGAAAGGAGGTGTGAGATAGCTCCGAGGGAGCCATCTTTGAACAATTGGAAAAAAGTGGGAATTTTGAATTTAGACTTAAATTTAGGCTCTGAGTTTACAGCTGGGAGACTTTTGCTATGTTTAGTAACATCATTTATACAATAGAGAGAATATAGTTTTCACATGGTTGATGCGATGATTACATGGATGTTAACACTTTGCAGACACTATGCAAATATCATTTATTATTTATATAATATCTTACCTTCAGGATTCTTTATAGGAGATTGGATATATAAAAGCTTGGAGATTTTTAATAGCTCCAGTTTATAAGACCCCAATATTAAAATTTGGTTTGGCACTTATGAGGTGCCAACCACATAAATTTAAAGAACTCAGAATTTTTTTTCCTCTAACAATGTAGGATACGAAAGTTTGTCCCCTATCCCACCTTGCTTTTTTTTTTTAATAATATTTTGTTTTATATTGAATCTTTAATATTTTTCATGCCAATGGTTTTTCTTCTTAGTATGGAACACAATGGGATCATAATGTATTTAATTTATTTAATCAATGTTATAAGCAAAATTGTAATGAGCCTCCTTGAGGCTAAATTGTATGGAAGTGTGATTATTAACTTATATATTTTATTCTTAAATAATGTAATTGTTGGCTTAGGATGATCAAATAAAATTTTCATGCTTAACTTTTTTTTTAATTTTATAAATTATGATTTGTGGGTAGAGGTGTAGGTGAACTTAAATTTAGTCAACGTAGGTCATCTTAAAAATGACCTGCTTCCTTTCATTCAAATTTAAGTTGTATGTAATTGATATTAGTTACTTAAGTGAATTCACCAGGCAGTTTTTAAACATCTATTAAGGATAATTGGGATCTTAAGTAGCCAAATTTTTATATTAAATAGAGCAAAGGAATGAGCCAATTGAAGAAGCATCCACAACCTCGACAAACTTCAGAAAATCCAAGAAATTAATTACATTTTTCCACTAGGCATGAAGTAGTGTACAGCATGGATAGAAAGTTACAAGAAAAAATGTTGCAATTTTCTGGTAACATAGTTTGATCACTTTTTTTGCTTAAATTTAGGTAAGGTAAATCAGGATCATGATCAATAAAGAAATGACAACACTCTTGTTAACAACCTGGGTGCTATTGCCAAGATTGTTGAGAGAAGCAAACTATCTACGTCTTCGTATCTTTTGCTCAATAAGCATGTTTTAAAATCATTTCATGGTATGCCTCATCAAGCCACTGCTTCATTTCTTCCTGCATAATTTTGACAGAACTGTTTGGAAAATCAATGCCTGAGAGCTGTGTTTGGATTTACTGCTGGATCCAATTACTGTGTATTATCATAAAAAGCATCAAACCGAAAATTATTGATGGTGCTTGTTTTGTGAGCATGCAACTGTTAACTCTAAATATAAATATTTTAATGGCACAATTTCTCACTATTATAGAAAAGAAAAGAGAAATAAGACTTCTAATATGGAACAATAAACCACTTAAATTTAAACAAAGTTCTTACTTAAAAAATAAATGCAATTCTATTTTATACACAATTCAGACAAAAGAGCACTTTAAACAGCTATGATTAATAATACTTGCCTAAGATTACATGGGAGAGTATTTTTATGCAAAGAAAGTAGTTTGTCAGGAACGTTGGTTTAAAATTTTTATATATGTCTCAACTGCACTTATGGTTTAAAGCAGAGGTTGCAAACTGTATAGCGTGTGGACCCGAACTGTCCCCTCCCATTCATTTCTTTGCAGTCTGTGGCTGCTTTGCCTTACAACAGCAAAGTTCAGTAGTCGTGACACAGACCCTACAGACAGCAAAGCTTAAAATACCTACTCTTGGTCCTTTACAAAAGGAAAAAAAAAAGTCTGCTGGCCTTGCTTTAAAATATTAAATGTAGATTTTTATATAACAGTTTCAATATTTAAAGGAAATTTTTAACCTTCAGTATGATCTTAAATTTGTTAGAGGTATATAATTGAACTTCAAAGTTTGAAGTATAGAAATTAATATAGTTGGGGCGCCTGGGTGGCTCGGTTGGTTAAGTGTCTCAGGTCATGATCCCAGGTTCCTGGGATTGAGCTCCACACCGAGCTCCTTGCTCAGCAAGGAGCCTGCTTCCCCCCTGCCTGCTGTTCCCCCTGCTTGTGCTTGGGCTGTCTCTCTCTCGCTCGCTCTGTTTCAAATAAATAAATAAAATCTTTAAAAAGTTAAAATAAAAAATAAGAATTAATATAGCAAATTAAATGTCTGTCTATCCATGCCATTTGCAAAGTGAAAATAATTGCAATTACAACTATTGTTCATTACAATTACTTAGGAGAGTGGCTTACTCTTCAAAAACTCCTACTGACTCTTCTCAGAAAGGTATTTTTTGAAAAAATGGTTAAATACTAAGAAAGCATTTACTTGGATAAAATGATGATAGAAAGAGATAGAGTTGAATACAAATGACAAGAGCTGCTGGTTCATTAAATCGGTACTGAAAGACCTAAGAATGGATATCCAGAGATTCGGAGCCTAAAGAAAAGCTCTCTCATTTTCTCAAATATACTTGAGTGTGAGTTTTCTATCACCCTGCCTCTGTATCTCCACTACCAACGCGGTGATTCCTGTGAGAAAGGTGGTTCTGGGAGAAAGAAGAAAAGATAAGCTGACTACAGAACTCCCTGGAATGAGGGCAGTTACAATCACACATAAAGATGGGAAAATAAAGTACTATGTGTACATCTAATACATCTAAGGGTTGTAATATTTGTTTCTAACTGAAGTATAATTTACATACTGTGTTATATTCATTTCAGGTGTACAATATATATATTACTTTTATATGCTCAGGAAATGTGTTATTTTTTACTTCTTCTTTTGAATAACCACTCAGAAAGTATTTATCAGATATATTTGGTTGAGTTTTGTTTGTTTCAGTTTTAGTGTAGAACACTTTAAAATGCCCCTTGAGAAGCAATGGCATTTAATAAGTGAGGGGAAAAAATGGTGAATTGCTTTTGCAGTCTTACCCCTCAGTGTTAATTCAAATTCATTTTCTCCAGCAGTTTTTTTGTCTTGATCATTAATCAACTTTCTTAGACACTAACTTAATGGAAAACATAATGCAAATAGCCTTTACTAAAAGTAAAATTTTAATTTTCTTTGCCAGGGACAAGCATAGTATTCTTTCCCATTCCCTCTCCCCCTACCCCAAAGAAAATACTGAAGATAACAGATCTGTAAGAAGGGTTGTCACAGTTCTCTATCTATTATAATAAGAGTGTGGTAATTGTATATAGGAACAAAGTAAATGGGATTTTTGAACTCTCTTTAATATGTCTATTATGACTTAACATTAGTATAACCATTTATTTTCACATTTAAAATTAAATATTTCATATAATTCATAAAGTTACATCTTCAGTATTTTCCTTTATGAGAATTAAATTTAATATTAAAATTTAAGGGTACATTTTTTCTTTGTTACAATAACTTTATAAAGACTATAAAAATGGCAATCATTTATTTAATATGCCTGTAACAATCTGGCAAATACTAATGATCCATCCAACATTTAAAATCCTTTTTGCTTTCTCATCACATTTTTTTTCCTAAGACATGCTTTTGTATGATGAATTCTCCAGGTTATGAAACATAAATTTCATGATAGGATATATGAACCCACAAGTTTGTTATTTCCTCATTGCAAAAGACTGGCAAAACTTGCAGTCTCCCTAAGATTCTACATTTGCAAAAAAATGTAATAAAGCCTATCTCATAGGTTTGTCTTAAGGACCGAACAAAGTAATACATGTGGAAACATTTTGTTAATTTAAACACGCTTCAGGCAGGTATTACCATGATTATTGTAAAATGTGTGTCTTAATTAGGAATGCACCCATTGTTCTTGATAAATTGTTATTTAGTACATATTTCGAAAAGACAGCCCCTAAGTAAGCACTACCTCATGTAGTGCTTAAGTTCAAAGATGCTTCAATTCCTTTAAAAAGTGTATATCTAAGTCTTCATTAATATCACACCAAAATGTTATTTGCTAAAATTAGAAAGTTAATGATTCCCTTAATCCTGCTAA
The DNA here is from genome assembly GCF_002007445.2 of Ailuropoda melanoleuca. NCBI lineage: Eukaryota > Metazoa > Chordata > Mammalia > Carnivora > Ursidae > Ailuropoda > Ailuropoda melanoleuca. Next base: position 19,802,006 of record NC_048236.1, read on the forward strand.
TCTTTAAATTGAACAAACCCAGTAAGGAAATAGGAACATTCTGTTCAACAATGACAATGGAGATGATTACAGAGTTTTAATCTAACAGACACAAATCTTAGAAGAAAATTACACCCAGGTATTTACTTGTTGAGAGGAAAAAAGATTTATATTGGTTCCTTGTCTTGGACAGATGTGAATAAAACAACTTAGAATAAATATGCCACTTCATTATTTCTGATTTCTGGAAAGAACCTCTCATAAGCAAAGGGTATTTATAATTTTTCTAAGAAAAATTGCTGTAATCAATCACTTTTCTTAATATTAACAATAATTATGGCAGAGATAATAATGCAGCCATATGCATTAGAACATTTATATCATAAATAATTTATACTATAATATTAGTAGTTGCTGAATAATTAATATAGCCCAAGCACACAGTAATTAGCTTGAATACCTGAGAAATATAATTGTGAAAATAAAAACAATTTAGACTTTACTTTTTACATTGCCTTCATATGTGTTTTCAGCCTTCTCAAAATCATAAGAGTTGGAAGAAATTACATTTAGAAATGGAAAAAGAAGGATTTCTTCTCAGTGATTTTTGACAGGTTAACCAGGCTACTGAACTCATCCTATATTCACAAGGAATTTGTGAGATCCAGGTGCAGGTATACTAATAATGCCTGTTTCCATTCACATGAAAGCACTGAGGTTACCGGAAGGTATATATAGAGTTATGATTTTCAAAAAGTGAATTTGATAAATGAAAAGATATTATTATCATAGCTAGTCAAAAGTCCTTAAATTCAATTTAATAATTGCTAAGCAATGTCTGTGCACAAATTATTTGACAAGTATTATAAGATATAAAATATGAGAAAGTAATAATTCATACTTATAAGAAACTTATATTCAGCATAAATGTCCAGAATCTGAGGCTAGAATGAGTTCTGAATAAAAATGAAAACTTCCTCAACTATGCATTTTGTTTTGCATTTTGGAGGCTGAAACACTTCCACTGCTATATGTAGAATTCTCATCTTAGCTCTTTGGTATTTCTTTTTTGTGTTAGTGCATTGGCCTCATTTTTTAATATTTCACTTGACCCAAACTTTTCAAAAATACATATAGCTTATTTGATTTTACACTATCATGCTCATGCCTTATTAATATCACACATCATTGTTTAAATACTATATTTTAGGTACTGGTAAGTATTTTTATGAAACTCCAAAGAGAATTTTGGACATTGTTAATTCTTAACATTTTATTTGCTATTTTTGAGAGTGTATTTTATGACCATGCAAAAAGGTATGGTTAATAACTACCTAACGGAGCACAAATGACATTCAGCAATTGGACCATTAAATTTGGTAGGTTTCAGTATATAGAGTTAGGATATAGATTCTGTTCTAAACTTGAACATCAAGGTTTTTAGATACTTTAACCATTATTTTATACATTAAATGGTTATTACAGTGATACAATAAATCAAACAAGAACTTTAGTAATAAAAAATTGTATCGTCATTTATATATACCAATTTTCAAAACTGAATAAACAATTGAGTACAATTATTTAAAATTTGCAACATGTTCTGTGTCCCTAGGGATGTTATTGATTGCAGGGAATGAAGCCAGAGGTAAGCCATGCTGAAACTGCGCTCCTCAGTTGAAATAGTATGAGTACTGAATTGATTTAGCTACTTCTTAGAACCATTAACATTTAGACAACCTCAGAAAGACCACTTGGTGTAAGGTGGAGTCAATCGGTAATGCTTAGAGATCCTGAGTAATCGCATTGTGTCTTTTATTAAGAATAGCGTTTTCCCCCAGCCCGCCAACCAAGGTTTATCTATACTAGTATTTGTCTGGGACCCAGTTTTTAAGTTTAAAACCTTATAGGTTATTTAGCATGTCGTAAATAATCACTGATAATATTATGGGATGATTGGGCTAGACACTGCTTTACATATATTAATTCTTTATATCTTCCAAATTATTTTCAGCTGCACGTACTATTTTTACCTTATTTTGCCTAGGAGGAGATGAGACACAGAAAAATAAATCAATTGCTAGTAAGTGAAGAAGCTAAGATTCAGACCAAAATAGTATGGCTTTGGAAGTTATCCTCTCAAACCCTGTCTTTAAGGCTTCTCTGCTGGGCCCGTTGCAATAATCAGCAACTGAAGGAGCAATTTATATACTATTGTTAAATGACAGAAGATTTCATCTTTGCCTGCAGTATCGTTCACAGACTGAGAGGACATTTGGCCACTCGGGGATTGCAAAGAACAGTACAGCACAGGTTTGCAAGCCAAACAACTCGGCTTCGTTTACGGATCCATAAGACCAGTTCTGTGAGTTTTTGTAACATTCTATTAAAGGTCCATTTTTCCATCCATAGAGCGAGGATAATCACAGTTTACCAAATTAATTTCTGTAAAATGAGTTGGAGGATATATGAAATGTTTAGCACAGTGCTAGATATTCAGTATTAGCCATTCTCATAAGAATATTAAATAGAATAGAGAGAGAGACTTTTAAAGTTCTTATTACATTTTTACTTTTTCTTAAACACGCTACTACTACTGATCTGTGAAGTACATCAAGCAATGTAAACCTATAAGAAATGGAGTTGAGGGGAGCTTTCTTATTTCAAGTGAGTGTGGTTGTTGAAAGAAAATATAATGTACTGGCAGTTTGCCTAAGGGCTGCAGTGTCATTATATGATTAAATGCTTTAAAGTTTTAAAAAATAATATTTCTTAATTTTTATATTTTCTTTTTTTCCAGTTTCTTTTCTCAACATTTTCTTCTTCATATTTTCTATACTACTCACCTCTTACCACTTTCTCTAAATGGCTTAGAATTTCAGTACCCTTAATCTTTGATCCTGAGTGAAATCCATTTTGCATGTTGGATTCATTCAGTCTATAGGAAACTGTTGTAGTTTTTTCCATGTGTCCACCTATGTGTGGACAACAACAAAATTAGTTCACAACATGTTACCAAAAATTAACATTTTTGGGTGTTTTTTTGCCAGTATTAACATATGCATTATGATTCATTAATAGAAAGGTGCAAATAATAAAAATAATTCTGTAAAGAATACATAAATGTGTTAACATTTTAAGTAAATATAAATTTTACTCAAATAATCAAGAACACATAATTTATTTTCTTTATGAGGTTACTTGTATGGTTCAAAATATGAGATAGTTGACACTCTTCTAGATAAAAAAATAAATATATGTATAAATAATTTGTTTTATTTTAAAGTTTGTCCAAAATGTTAAATTTTCTAAGGTCACAGTGTTCTTTGCTGACTCTGCTAAAATACTCTCCCAACATTTTTTTTCATACTCTTGTTGGAAATATAACATACAAAAATCAAAGTTTAAGAAATCATGTAGGGAACGAGTATCTCTATCCATATCCAGAAAAAGTCAAATCAGCAAGTAAAACACCAGGTAAAAATCATAAAAATTGATCAAAATACACAAGGAAAGAATTAGTCATTACATAACCAATTCAGTTGTAGGATGCTGCTTTTAAATATTATCTTTTCCACCAAAACCTTTTTCTGAGAGGTTATGTTAGAATCACTTGATTAGATATATAAGATCAAATCTGAATCTTTTCAAAGGGAGAAATAAAAAGAAGGAAAGGAAATAAAATGTCTTCTTACTGGTACAATGAGCTAGTCTAAACTAGCACAGGACAGGTAACCACATCTTATCATTGTAATTGGGTGTCTACAGGGTCAATATTCTTACATAATTCAGTCTTTCAAGAATCAAAACTCTTATATGAAAGAAAGAGAGGGAAGCGATAAGGAAGAAAGGAAGTGAGGAAAGAAGGAAGGTAAAAATTAAAAAGGAGGAAAGGAAAGAGAAGAAAGAGAAAAAATATAGCATATAGGGGCAAGGAAAATAGAGTCAGAATAGGCAATTTTAATGTAATACTATATTTTTCTTATAAAAATGTAACCTTCATCATTAAAAAGACCAAAAAATGTGAAAATGTCCCTAATGAGACTTATGGTAGGCCACATTTTAAATTGCACTAGTAATCTGGCTATCAGGGGCCAAATGGCTTTACACTGATTTTTATTGATCATGAAGTTACTCTTTTGAAATTCATATTGAGTACATTGTTGCTCTCAATAATTGAAGAAAGGCAGTATATTTCAATAAAAGAATCAGTGTAATTCATTTGTGTGTCTCATCTAATCCATACTAAGTCTGCTTCACAGTTTTTTTTTTTTACTTTTTATCCATATTTTATTTTCCTGCAAAGTTGAATATTCAACTTCTATTAAAATTTAGTACATTGTCACTAGTAATTTAAAAGGTATAGATGCACAGTATTTCAGCTGAGACACATGTCATGTCTTTCAAAGAATGGTAAACAAATTTTTAAGTGTATCAGTTATAGATACACATCAGCAATAAGAGAACAACAATGACAAACCCACTGGGGAATACAAAGAGACATATTGGTGAACTTCCTGCTTATAGTTCAGAATACAACAGACTTTGACATTTGTTAGGAAATAGGTCTCATGATTTCAAAATATACAAATAATAAAGAACAATACAGATCATCCTTGAAGTGTTTGAAGATGCACAGAAAAATTTTTAGAAACTATTATGTCTGATTGTTTCTGAATAAGAATATGATTCAGCTATTTACATGGTATGTAATTGCCAACTTCAAACTTGATCATCTACTCTCAATCCAACTGTTTTTGGTAGCTAAGAGCCACCCATTTCAAAGAAATAACTTCTCTCGCCATATTCATTTTATTACCAGGGCTAGCAATTGACTTTATATGAATACCAGTCTTTACAAATAAGCAGAAAATTATGTCATAAGAACTACTATGCTGCTAAAACAAGTGGAGAACAATCAAATTTATTTGATGAGAATTCTGGGTAAATGCCTAGGATCATTTATTGAAAAAATAATTCATCCAGAATCAAATATCTTTAATTACCTTGTAGAAGGTGTAATTCTTCCCTTCAGAAATTAGAATCTTATACTTAGCAGTGATCTCAGATACACCACAATACATTGTATTATCTGAAGATTTCCCTTATAAAGGATCCTGCACATGTGACTTTTTGGCTTCTGCTTTAAAGCATACAGAGGTTACCATGTTGTTTTATTGAAGACAACCCTTCTCATTTCCCCTTTGTTGAACCAAAGTTACTACAAACTTGGCATACATATAGGCATTATTACTTAAAAAAACACCTCTATCCATAATTTTATTTTACTTTCATCATGATCTATGAAATAGACAAGGTGGATATTACTATCACCAGCTTATAGATGAAATCATGGTTGAGAAAAGTTGTACCTTTTTCAAGATGTTATATCCAATAATTGGGAGCTAAGACATACCCCAAGCATTCTGATTTTAATGAGGATTCATTTTACCCCGCTCTCTACAGCCAAATTCCCCATTAACCTTTTCAGCATCTTTTTTTATATATAATAAAAAGAGACTATATTAAAGCTCCTTGCCACACGAATCTCCTTGATTGACATATCCCTCATGATAACTCTACCATTCTGTTTTTCAAGACTAAGTGTGCATTTCTCCTTTATCTAAATATCCTTATGTCACCTGATTTCTCAAGATTCTTAATATGCTTCTCAGAAAAGAAAGCAATATATTGGAGCTTCTGGTATGGGGTTAAGAAATGCACACTGTCTTACGTGGATATATAAGACCGATTTCAATAATTATCTTTCTTCTATTGGACACAGTGTTCAATTAATACATTTACTATTTAAAAGCCACATAACATTACTGGTTCATAGTCAGCTAAAGATTTTTTTTAAAGTCTTTAACAAGCACTTCAGTGGATCCAGTTCTTACCAATTCTTGTATTTGCAAAACATTTTAGCCTAAATGCATTAATTTACATTTCTTCTTGTTGAACACAATCCCCTTGAATTCTATACATCAATCTATTCTGTCAAGAACTTTCTGAACCTTAATTTTGCCATCTATCATATTATATCTTCTTCTGCTTTTTGTCATCTACAAAATTGGTAAATATAGCTTCTTTATTTCAATCAAAATTGTTTGGATAACAATTGCACGGGACAGAACTGTGAATTTCAGAGATGCACCTCCGAGCCTTGGTTTATTTATTTCTTAAGAGACAGAGTTGATCTAGGAGCTCTAAAATTCTATGACAGGGAGAATCAGAGCCATATTGTGCTAAATAAATATTCTTTAGAATATATATAAATAAATATATATCATATATATAACATGCTTAAAACACTTAAAGTCTCTCATTCTTTAATAATTTTACCACTAATTACTATTTTAAATTTAATACATATACTAGAAATTCTCAAGTGTAGGGTTATAACTCACCAATAGGTTGTGATTACTATAAGGTATTCCCAGTTCATTATTAATACTAACAATTAGGTGTCTATGTTACTGTTATTTTGTAATTTTGTCATTATAATAAGGTATTCAGTTATATCTCAAATACAACTTCATTCTCATTCTGTTACATTCCAGTGATCTCTGAGTGAGACAGAAAGGTGTAGAATTACAGATACCGTGCCAAGCCTGTAGTACTCAGAGACCTGAATTCCAGCCTACTTATGTAAAACGGAAAGGAAAATTTGAGACAGCTAAATTTAACTGTAAACTCCTTGACTAAGAAAATGTATCTTATTTGCCACAGTATCCCTGAAATGTACATAACATAGCATGGTGCATAACATTTCTGTTTTATTTTCTACTTGCATAACAAGATTAATTAAAGAGACATTTTTATAAGTAATCCCTAAATTAGCTCACTTTTATGTAAGAAAATTTCATTTCTTGGCATGACAACTTTACTTGAAAAAGTTTTGTTTGGTAACACGCTAAAGGGAATAATAAACAAGAACTGCTTCAAGTGCTTGGGTGGCTCAGTCAGTTAAGCATGTGCCTTTGACCCAGGTCATGATCCCAGGGTCTTGTGATGGAGTCCGAGGGGGGTTCTCTATTCAGCAGGGAATGTGCTTCTCTCTCTGTCCCTCCCCCTGCTTGTGCCCTCTCTCTCTCTCAAATAAATATAATCTTCTTTAAGAAGAACCATTTTAAGTTAGTCTCATATAATAATAAGGGTCATCTTTCCTTCAGTTTCCAAGAACATATTTCTTATTTACTTCTCTGCCCTCACTGAAGTGCCTTCAACATTCCTATTCCAGTGACTATATCTATTCTTCAAGATAGCATAGGCTTTAGTGACCATGGTCTTGTTTCCTACAATTGTAAGGAAAGGAAAATGTCTAGGCAATATTTAGCTGATGGGATTTCCAAGGCAATTGTTGAAGGTGTAGCCTAATTTCCTCTTGCTACTTATTGTAAAATGTGAAGGGAAATATAGAAAATTGAGAGAAAAAATGATAAGTATAAAGGAACTAGTACTTGATAATTTTGGAAATTATAAGCATCAACATTCAAAAATCATGTCTGGAGATAAGCATCTGAAATATAGACACTTAAAGGGTTCTCAATTGTAAGCTCGGTCAAATATGAGCTCCTAGTAAAGATTACTGTATACAAAAAAAAAAAAAAAGACATCATGAACATGATTTAGCTGAAATAAGAAGCAACAGATTTAATCTTGAGGATGTTGAAATGAACATATAAGAAATATAAATTGATTGTACATTCAATTCTTAAACAGAAAATAAAAAATAAAAATCATAAAACAGGTATGAAAGAACCAAATAGAACTTTTGGAAATAAAAAAAAAAACACTAATAATTAGAAGACTAACTAGAAACAATACTAAAAAGATTAGTTATATTAGGGTGTCTGGATGGCACAGTCATTTGAGCATCTGACTCTTGATTTTGACACAGGCCGTGATTTCAGGGTCATGGGATCGAGCCCCACATTGTGCTCTACACTCAGCGTGGAGTATGCTTGAGATTCTCTCTCCTTCTCCCCCTGCCCCTCCCATCCTTTTTTCTCTCTCTCTAAAATAAATAAATAAATATTAAAAAATATAAGATTAATCATATCTTTTTTACCCAGATAAATAAAAATAAAACAAAATGCAGGAAATTACGGAGGAAATTATCTGGAATATATTACAAAAATAAAGGGAATAGAAAATACGAGATAGGATAAGGATATGGAAGATGGACTATTAAAGCCCTAGCATATATCTAATCAAAGTTTCAGGGAGGAAAAAAAGGAGAGAGAGGAAGAGAAAGAGAATAAAGAGATTAGCTCAAAATCTACTACTTAAAAGGAAGTTGATGATAATTTTCCAGAATTAATGAAAATATCAGTAACAAACATGATGGACATATTATCCTCATATATCCATATTTATGGAAAATATTTTTAAAATACTCAAAAAAAGAATAAGTCAAAAAAGAGAGAAAAAGAATCTGGTTTCACTCATTTATGGAACATAAGAAATAGGAAGATCGGTAGGAGAAGGAAGGGAAGAATGAAGGGGGGGTAAACAGAAGGGGGAATGAACCATGAGAGACTATGGACTCTGGGAAACAAACTGAGGGCTTCAGAGGGGAGGGGGTGGGGGATTGGGATAGGCCGGTGATGGGTATTAAGGAGGGCACATACTGCATGGTGCACTGCGTGTTATATGCAAATAATGAACCATGGAACATTGCATCAAAAACTGGGGATGTACTGTATGGTGACTAATATAACAAAATAAAAATTATTAAAAAAAAAAAAGAATCTGGAAACGGTTAGTACATGCTAAACTATTTCTCCTAGGGGATTTAGAGGACTAGGTTCCTGAGGGCCTCTGATCACCCTCTGATCACATTTCATCAGTCCATCAACATATAACCTTGTTTTATGTGTGTCTCTGCTTAAAGACACCTCATTTAGTATTCAGTGTGCACTTACTAACGTTTAAATCTTGGCCAAGACCACCAGAACTCATTCCTGAACAGAGCTGATGTAGCACGCGCACGCACACACACACACACAGACACACAGACACACACACACACACACATTTTTCCATAAGGTACATCCCAGACATCTTACACTTTGTAATATTGGGCACACTTCAGCCCTATGCCTGGGGCTATATGAAACAGCAAAATTACCATGAACCCCACCCAAATTCAAAATAGATCTCTCTAAAAAGTTTAAAAAGGACTCTCATTTGTAATATGAGAGCTGAAATGAAAAGGCAAAGAGTCACCTGACTCAGCTTCAGCTGGGAACTTGCATTAGGGTACCTCAATAGGGTACCTTGACTGGTTATGAAAGCACCAAGAGTATTGATTTGGGGGTTACAAATAAATTTTTGTGAGTAGGCAAATTTGTAAATGCATAATCTGCAAATAATGAGAAACAATTGAATATAGACACTGGTATACAACTTGAATTATCACTGAATCTTATAGGAAAAGAATGGATATATTAGTTAAATAGTGATTTCACTGGCAATCACCAGTTAAAAATAAATCTTATATCTTCCTCATTTTTGAAAGTTTTTTATTTATTTATTTTAAAGAGAGAGAGAGACAGCAAGAACAGGAGGGACAGAGGGAGAGGGAAAGAGAGAATCTGAAGAAGACTCCAAGCTGAGCTTAGAGCCAAGGCGGGGCTGGATTCTAGCACCTTGAGATCATGACCTGAGTTGAAACCAAGAATCGGATGCTTAACAGATTGTGTCACCCAGGCGCCCCAATATCATCTTCATTTTTAAAAACAATTTGATGACTAGTACAAAGTTAGTAAGAATAAAACTATTTTTTATTTAAATTCAATTAACCAACTTACAGTACATCATTATTTTCAGATGTAGTGTTCAATAAGAATAAAACTTTAATGATTAGAAGAAAATATGAGATTATCTTTATGACCTCATACTAAAGAAGCATTTCTTTAAAAAGAGAAAATCTCAAACTAAAAAAACAAAACAAAAAATTAATAAATTCTACTATGTTAAAATTTAAAATTGTGTTTATCATCAAAAGAGACTATTATCAATAAATCATACACTGGGAAAAGATTTTTGTAATGCATAAAATCAAGAAAATATTAAATTCAAATTGCATATAAAGATATAATCCCACAAATTCCATTCCTGGGCAAATGTCCTAGAAAAATTATTTTCCAAGCAAATTCAGATGCTCTGGAGATGCATATGAGAATGTTTATAGCAGCTTACTTCCAAATAGAAAAATATAACAAGTTAAAAATAACTCTACATGCCTTGATAGAAGAATGCATGCATAAACTGTAGTATATTTTGAAGAGATATTTGTCAGAGATGGAAGTGAGTGAAATACAGTTATGTAGCAAAATTCACAAACATGACATTAAGTAAGCAAATAAGTTGCAGAGGAACATGTGCAAACATGACATTAAGTAAGCAAATAAGTTGCAGAGGAACATGTGCCTTATAATATCATGTATGAATTTCCAAAGTACTAAAAACTTCATAATTCATTGTTTATAGAAACATGTGTATAAAAACCATATTGGAAAGAAGGGGAAAATGAGTAGAAAATACAGGCTATTAAATACTCTTGGCATGAGGACAGAGAGTGTTTCAGTTGGAGGGGTAAACCTAGGAGCTTCAAATAGTACTCCTATCTTATTTCAATTGGTACCACATACATATGTGCTTTTGCATTTCTTCATTATTTGGTAATTGATTATGTTTTTGTATATAAAAGATGTTATAGAAAATAAGAATTTAATGAAAGTGAGATAAGTTGGTATTTAATAATCATTTTTCTGAAATAGTAATATATGAAATGAGTATTTAGGGAAGAAAGAAATTTTTAAGCCCAATACAGTGTCAAAAATTAGAATTTTTAGGGGCGCCTGGGTGGCTCAGTCGTTAAGCATCTGCCTTCAGCTCAGGGCGTGATCCTGGCATTCTGGGCTTGAGCCCTGCATCAGGCTCCTCCGCTGGGAGCCTGCTTCTTCCTCTCCCACTCCTCCTGCTTGTGTTTAGAAATCTCGATAATATTAGTAATTTAAATGCTATATATTAAACAATTCATGACACCTTTGTAACATGGCATATGAAGAATGCAAGAAAATACATTTATAAGTAAAATATTTGTGAATATAGATGAATAAAATTCAAATAAAATATTATAAAATTAATGTGAAAAATAACAACATAATACATCATCAATAACAGCAAGTTTAAGACACCAGAAATAATGCAACAGAGAGGAAACATTTTACCCCAAAATAAACACTGGGGAATCTAATAATCTAATGCCTTACACATATCGGTTAAATGAGGAAAACCAATTGGTCATTTGTAATACATCACATACTGTATTTAATAAAAATTTTGTATTTTCTCCTGGTCTGAAAAAGGATAATCTCTTTAAAGATTTATTTGTTTATTTTAGAAAGAGAGGGAGATGGAATGAGAGAGAGAGAGAGAGCACGAGCTGGTGGAAGTGCAGAGGGAGAGGAAGAGACTCCTTAAGCAGACTCCTCGCTAAGTGCAGAACCCACACGGGGCTAGATCCCAGGAACCCGAGATCATGACCTGAGCTGAAAACAAGAGTAGGATGCTTAACTGACTGAGCCACCCAGGCACCTTGGAAAAGGATAATTTTTTAAAGAAAATTAGTAACTATAAGATATGTCTTTAGCATGATAAATATTATTTAAAATCAAACTCAAGTCGTATTTAATGTTGAACACCCAGAGATAATAATCAGCATTAGATATAGTGATAATGCAAATACCCCATTCTTAATGTTATTTCACAATTGTATAGAAGTTCTAGATAATGCAATAAGTCAAGAAAATTACTTGTGGATTATAAAATAATGGAAAAGAGGTAATTTTATCATTTATGGTAATGACATGATATATTGAAGATAATAAGATAGTTCAGTGTAGTGGCTGGTTACAAAATAAATAAGTTACAATCAATCAATTGTAATTAATTGTATCTCTATATGGTGATAATAGTCAGTTAGAATTTATAATAAAAAATCACAAAAACAAAATTATTATATATCAAATAATTAGAAAAATAATATTGAAGAGGTATTTTATAACATTATACTGTTAAGGTTGATGAGAAAACATCAAATAGCATTCTATGTAACAAGTATCTCTACTTAATTTTTTAAGAACTGTCGATTTTATTGATTGATGGATGAATTTTAAATAGGCTCCATGCTAAGCATGGAGTCCAGCATGGGGGCTTGAACTCATGACCTGAGCTGAGATCAAGAGTTGAATGCTTAACTGAGTGAGCCACCCAGGTGCCCTTTTAATTAATCTTTTTGAGAGAGAGAGAGTGTGCACCCATATGTGTGTGCGAGAGGTGGGGGGAGGGGTAGAAGGAAAAAGAGAATTTCAAGCAGGCTACATGCCCAGCATCGAGCCTAACTTGGGGCTCATTCCCAGAACCCTGAGATCATGACCTGAACCGAAATCAAGAGTAGGTCACTTAATCAACTGAGCCACCCAGGAGCCCCTAATTAATTTTTTTTATAAGAAGCATAATGTCCTGGGCATATCCCACCAACAATTAGTCTAAGAGCTCACTAAAAAACAATAATTTTGTTGTTTAGGATGACATTATAAGTGGGTTATTTTTCAATTATTAACTTTACATCTATACAATATAGTATTTTTCTTCAATTAATGTATATTTCCAGGAAAATTAAAGGAAATATTATAAATAAAAATAATCTAAAATATATATGCCTAGAAGTGGGTTTGCTGGATCATATAGTATTCTGTTTTTCTTTCTTTCTTTTTTTTTTTTTTTGAGGAGTCTTCATACTGCTTCCATGGTGACTGCTCCAGTTTATATTCCCACCAGTAGTGTACAGGAGTTCCCTTTCCTTCACCTTCTCACCAATACTGGTTATCTTCTTCTTCTTCTTTCTTTTCTTTTTTTTTTTTTAATTTGGATAATAGCCATTTTTATGGGTATGAAGTGATACCTCACTTTAGATATCACTTCCTGATGATTTACATTTCCCTGATGTTTAGTGATGTTGAGCACTTTTTTTAGGTTGATATAGTTCCTTCGCCCATTTTCTTTCAAAAAATAATTTAGCACAAACTATGTGCCAGATAAGATAAATAAATCACATTAGATAAATCCACTGATTAAAATACATAGGAAATTATTCACGTCACTACAAAAAAAATCATTCTGAAATTGCATTAAGATACAGTTTTCAATGATCAAATCAGAAAATCTTAAAAGTGTAAGCCTACTTAATTCTGGAGATGGACACACATTAAACTTTAGTGTATAATATTACAGTGTGAGATATTCTACTTTTAAGTATGTCTACTAATGTTTTAAATAAAAATATTTCATTAATTTTGATCTTTGGAAAAAGCCCTCTATGTTTCCATTATGTGATTCAAAAGACTTATACATTATTGTTAACAGTAGTGTGACTTCAACCTTACTGAAGAGCATGAAGAAACATATAATCAAAAATGACACATAACCAGGGGTGCCTGGGTGGCACAGCGGTTAAGCGTCTGCCTTCTGCTCAGGCGTGATCCCGTGTTATGGGATCAAGCCCCACATCAGGCTCTTCTGCTATGAGCCTGCTTCTTCCTCTCCCACTCCCCCTGCTTGTGTTCCCTCTCTAGCTGGCTGTCTCTATCTCTGTAGAATAAATAAATAAAATCTTAAAAAAAAATGACCCATAACCAAACTGTTAGTTATATTTGGTTTTTGGTGGGCTATCACTTTTTTTCTTCTTCCCATTTTTTTTGAATTTACGGAATTATATGCTACCCATGTATATTTTTTATAATAAAAACAAAAGTAATCTTTGAGATATATTACTGGTTATATTTGAACAAGACTTGATTTATGAATAGAGTACATAAAACAAAAAATAAAGAAAAATGCCTCATTCAAACATCACATAGGTCATTATTTTGCTTTGAATTATTAAAGCAGAGGTTTTCAAAAGTAGATGAATTTGGTTATAGATCTTGAAGTATATTAAATATATACATAATTATTTGAAACAGAATATTTATCCATAGAAAACAAAAATTCAATCAATTACCAAAGAAGATACAGAACTACAAGGGAGATACTGGATCAGTGGACATAGACTAGCAGGTGTGAAAGAGATCTGCCATGTTTGAGGTAATTCAAACTCCTTAGATTTTTGGAGGAGTGAATACCCCCTTGCTTAAATAAACAAAAGCTAGGAGATGAGAATACTTTTAAAGCAATGAAAATTAGCTGATCAGGATCCCTAATTTTCTGGTGCTTTACGGACTTTGTTGAATCTATACATATATAAGGCATGACACATAATAACTAAGTTAGCTAAATCAATGATCAAAAATTATCTATAAAATATTGTCCCCTTTAATGAAGTAAAATAGAAAACATTAATGAAAATACAAAAACTAATTAATATTTTGCATTTTAAAATATATTTTGTATAAGGAACAATAATACAGAAAACTAATTATGCATTAAGGACACCTTGACTTGGTAATATGTATTATTTTGTAATTATCTGTTTATCTATTTCATGAAGATTCATTTACCAGGCATTTAGGCTCTACTGTTGTCTTTAATAATAAATGGTTTATGCATTAGCAAGGATAGGGTAATTTGGGAAATTTAACTATTGGAATATATTTTATTATTTCAATTTTTAAAGGTTTATTTATTTAGTTCTCATATTTCAGATTTGCAAGGATATAGATAAGGTCCCTATTGTAAATGAAATTCTGACTTAATAATCATAATTGTCTTTAATACAGCACTGTTGAATCATATCTATTGAATGTACATTACCAAACATAATCAACTGCAGTATATTTTGTTTAATCTGAACTATATATTATATTTATTAACCAATACTTAAATAAATCTATATATCTTTATCTGCCTATCACTTACCTATCAGTGTCTTCTATTATTATTTCTAAAAGAATAAAGATATTGATTATAATTTTAACCCAACATAATAATACAGGGTAACTTGCTAGACTATTTCTTGTGCATGAACTTAATTTTTTATGAATCTATAAAGTAAGAATAAGAGATCTCTAGTAAGTGACCTCTATAAAGTAGATAATACATGGCTAACCACATGTTGTGTTATTGTTAATAAAATTCAAAAAACATGCTTTAAAAGCACAGCATCTCTTTCAAAACATGTTAGATTACACTTCAGCAGTATATTTGCATTCTATAGATCTATTATTTATGAATACATCATAAAACACATCTAAAAAATACCAACATATACGAAGCTTTTTATAAACATCAGTATCTCAATCTGGTTAAATGTTTATTTTATGTTACTGAAGGGTAAATGCCATACATAATACTTGATATCAAAATCTTTTCCCATCTTAATCATGTGTAAGAGTAGGAGGCTGGTAATATTGTACTTTTATTTTTAATTTTTTTTTTGAGGAGGCATAAAACTGTCTTGAGAGTACATAAAATATGTTTAATTCTTTTGGTAGGTCTGGGTTTTGTTTGGGAACAGATTTTTACAGCCAACTTTAAAACCTGTAAATGAAATGGAAATTTAAAAACTCCAAACTGTTACAGCCAAATTATAGAAGATATTGAATTCAAACCATAACTTTTATGAAAAGTATAAGTGAAAATTATTTTGATGCTGTCTGAATATTAAAATCTGGCCAATGTTTTGCTATTGCTTCTTTTTTTGTAACCACCAAATTCTAAGACTCTGCCCCTGAATTTAATTTTCTTATTCAGTTTTTGTGTCCTTCCTCTATACTTCTTTATTTAGCTTTCTCCTTTCTCCTGCATTTGTTACTTTTAAAAAAAATTACCTCTGTTTAATTCAGTCTTCTTCCATCTCCTTTCTTCAATCATTTACGTTAAACAAAAGCCTCTAAATAAATAACTTTTCTGTCTTCTTTGGTGTTTTCCAGGAGAGAACAGTTTTACATACTTTCTTTCTTCCTGATTACTGTGGACCAGGAGATCTCAACTGGGTCTATTGGTTTCTAGGGAAACCCAGGGTCTTTTTTTTTTTTTTTTTAAGATCTATTTATTTGACAGAGAGAGACACAGCAAGAGAGGGATCACAAGCAGAGGGACAGGGAGAAGCAGGCTTCCTGCTGAGCAGGGAGCCTGACGTGAGGCTCGATCTCAGGACACTGGGATCATGACCTGAGCCCAAGGCAGACGCTTAAGGGCTGAGCCACCCAGGCACCCCAGAAACCCAGGCTCCTAGTGCCAGATCTGCCTACCTATTTCTCTCTGCCCCCTCTCTGCTAAGTAAGGGATCACCGTGATTGTCAATTCTCTCTGCAGCAATCTACATTTCCTATGCTGAAAGTAAAATTTTACTTCACCCACTATACAGAACCTGTACAAAGATTTTTCACAAACTCCTTCCCAAGACACTACTTTAGTGTTTTGTACTATTTTTCATTCTATACATGATGTAAAAATTAATATAGGATAAATAGTTGGAGCAAGAGGATTTTTAGGGCAGTGAAAATATTCTGTATAGTACTATAACAGTGGACACATGTCCTTGTACAATTCTTCAAACCCATAGAATATACAATATCCAGTGAACTGAAATGTAAACTATGGACTTTGAGTAATAATACTGTGTCAATATAGGTTCATAAATTGTAACAAATGTACCACTTTAGTGGGGGATGCTGATAGTAAGGAGGCTATGCATGAGTCAGGGGTATATGGGAAATTTCTGTACTTTCTGCTAAATTTTGCTGTGAAATTAAAATTGCTTTAAAAAATAAAGTCTTCTTTAAAAAGTGGTACCACATAAAGGAAAATGTGAAGTCTTAAACATAACAGTTAAATGTCTAATCCAGGGTTATTTGTAGTAGCAAACAACTAAAGAATCATCAGTAGGGAATTAAAGAAATTATGATATTATCATTAAAAATGTGTAGCCACTAAAACAAAGTAAATCTTCAGGAAATAATGTGAGAAATATTTAATACTTCTTATTATATAAAAATAACAAGATTCAGAGCCATTTCTACTTGTATAATAAAGAAATGTGCATTTATTCATCATACATACACACACTTGCACACATACACATATATAAACAAATGATTTCTAGGATAATAAGAAATGGGTACAATGGTTGCCTGAGTGTAGGGGATGAAGGACTGGGGGATCAGTGGCAAGAGGCAGACTTATCTGTCACCCTATAATCTTTATGTTGCTCATTTATTTCTCATTTGTTTAATCATATACATATTCTCCTTATTAATTTATTTTGAAGTAAAAATATATAACATTTGAGTTTAAAATTAATATAAGCATATTTAGAATATGCGGATGATACAATGTCTGTACCTTTACAAATATTTTGCTGTAAAGCAGTCTGCATTTAATTATGATAGAATAATAAAATAATAAAATGACAAGGTTACTTATCAGTAATATATTTCAGTCGAGGCAAGTCCCATATAGCTTTTGCAAAGCTGTGAAGAATGAGTGAACACACGGAAATGCATGTCAGGATGAACTCCAAAACTCCAAAGCCAACGGTGCCAAATTCATCTTATGGTAAATTGTTCCATTCAGCAAAGCAACATAATCAATCACATTAAACTTGCCATGAATTTACACTGTATTTGTTTTATATAGTATTTATAGATTTTTGTGAATTGGATTTGGTTCCATAATTTTTAATATGTTAAGCATTAGGAGTTGAATCCTAGTTTCGTGCTTGATCAGACTATTTATTGGTCTCAGCAAATTTTTTTTAGATTTTTTATTTATTTATGTGACAGAGAGACAGCCAACGAGAGAGGGAACACAACAGGGAGAGTGGGAGAGGAAGAAGCAGGCTCCCAGCGGAGGAACCCGATGTGGGACTCAATCCCGCAATGCCAGGATCACGCTTTGAGCGGAAGGCAGACGCTTTAATGACTGCGCTACCCAGGCACCCCTAGTCTCAGCAATTTAGATCAACATAGAAGATCCAAGTAATTCTTTTTCTAAAAAAAGCATATACATCTTTTGCCAAAACAAACCAAAACAAAAACAGAAATTAAAAAAAAAAAAACCTGCTATTTTGCAGAAAATTCTTAAAATGACCTGACCTGAGTTTTCTGGGATGAGAGAGGTGCAACAAGGGTAACGGGTAAATACTTTGCCATAATTTTACCCTTTGGAACTCTCGGCAAACTTTATTATTTGTCATTGTTCAATTATTTTCTCAGATTCTGCTTAAATCCCATATTTAATTCCAATGTTTCAAACTCAGCATAAAATCTTGTGCTTCACGGAAACCTCTGAGACCCAGACAAGCCCTCTCTCTTTTCACCCTCCTCTTCACATTAAATAGATAACCCTCTCCCTTTCTTTTCAAAAGTCATGATACTTGTTAAGTCCGTAATGGAATGCTTAAAAAGGGTAGTAGTAATGTCCCCTGAGTTCTGACAGTCTAATTCTCACTCAAATATTTTCTTCTCTCTCACTTTGAACAGCATCATGTCAGAAACATAATAGATTTTTATTTAATATGTGTTTAAATAAAGTAAAATTTGAGTATCTGCGATACCATTCAAAGTTTGCCTTCCTATAATATTTAAGGAAAGAATATTATAATTGCTTGTTTTAGTAGTTATAACAAACTACTAAAATTTAGCAGTTCAAAGTAACACCCGTTTATTATCTCACAGTTCTGTGAGTCACAGGTCTGGGCATAGTACGACTTAGCTGGCTCCTTTATTCTGATTTCATAAGACCAGAATCAAGATGTTCCTTTCTGCAGACTCTGGAGATGAATCTCCTTCCAAGTTCATTCAGGTCGATGGCCCAATTCAGTTTCTTGGCAACTGTAGGACTGAGGTCTCTGTTTCCTTGGTGGCTGTCAGCCTGGGGCCAGCCTTTGCACCTGGAGAATGCTCATATTACTTCTCATATTTTCCTGTGGCTTCCCTATGTGTTACATGTACATGTAGGTTGAGTCCCCCTCAGGCTTTAATCTCTAAGACTTCTCCTTCGGCTACATCTCTCTAATTGGCTTTTCTGTCTTCTCTTTTGCCTTTAAGGATCCATGTGATTACATTTAGCTCCCCTGAGTAACCCAGAATAATCTATCTTAAGGTCAGCTGGTTAGTTGCCTTAATTATATCTGCAAAGTCTATTCACAGATTTTTTAAGATTAGCATTTGACTGAATAATCAGAGAACAAAAATCTTGGGGGTATCTATAATTCTGCCTTCTACATTATTCTTGTCATCCAGAGTCAAAACTTTAGATACAATGGATTTAACAATACTTATAGGCTATAACTATAAATTCTCATAGACTCAGACAAGTCATCTGTTTATTCATTTAGTAGATATTTACTGATCACCTATCCTGTGATAGGTACTATAACTGGTATTGGTGATATAGCAATCGTAATATAAATATATTCCCATTTTTACTAAAAAAATAAACTCAGTTATAGTCTGTCACTTAATAAGCAGATGAATATTGAACACATAATCACATTTTGTGGGGAAAAAAAAAAAAAGATGGGAAAACAACCTAACAGGGACACATAATCATTCTGACTAAATTGAGTTTCTAATGGACTCATTTACTTAATTTAGTCCATGGATGAATTTCCCTCTCTAAAACTCTTCAAACTTATTCAGTTCTCTTCCAGATAGTGTGCAGCCTACCTCTCTCTTCACATCTTTGTTGATCAGCAGTCCCTATTCACACAATACTTTCAACATGCTGAACTCTGTAATTATCTGAATAATGCAATCTTTCTTCAAACCTACCTGAGACATCTTGAACCAGGGTTCTAATCATTACGTTAAATACTAATTTTCTCAACCTTTCACACTTCATCATTCTTTCATTTTCTGTGTCCCACAGCTTTCTGCATATAGCTTCAGTGTAGTAAACAAATTTCATAAATACTCTTCTGTAAGTCTTTCTCCACCACAATATTGAGTTATTCAAAATTGGGCGCTATACTATATATTATGTTGCTCTTGAATCACTAGTCTAGAGCCTAGACTAATAAAGGTGATCAATGAATTCTGAGTTAAAGAAAAAAAGAAAGAAAGAGAGAGAGAAGAAATGGAGAACATGGAAGGAAAGAAGAATAGAATGAAGGAAGGAAAGAAAGAAGGTGGAAAGAAATGAAAAGAAATAGGATGTACATCAGATTCTTTATCATCCTATCTTCATACATGCTTAGTTCCTACATAGCGAATATCACAGATTTATTTGCAAAATATCATGCCTATATTTCAAAAATTATCGCATTTGATACAGTTTTACGGATGAAAATCATAGGTGAAAATTGTTTACTTCCATATTTGTAAAATACTTTTAAGATTGCTCTGCTACTATAAATGTCCATTTTGGAGGTACTACAGCCATTAAGTAGTTAATTAATATTAGGCATGTGATTTCTAGAACTTATTAAAAACTGAAGATGGAAATTTTAATTCATTCTATTTTTTCATTTTAATTTAAACCAGTGGAACTTGTGTAGGACTCATGAAGTATTTCATTTCCCTTCACATTGATAACTCTCTTTAGTTGTCTTTATCTTTCATTGCATTGAGATAATGAAAGTGTTCTTAATATCCTTGTACTAGCTCTAGGCATTTTACCTAAGTAGAAATTTAAAAAAATGTTTTCTCAAAGAAATGTTGAAATATCACTGTCATCATTTAAAATGTCATTATTTCTAGCAATTTAAATAGCTGTAAACTGTAGCCATTATAAAGTTTCATTTTTTAGATGTGTTTGGTTATATACTGACTGGTGGAATAATTACAGGCTGAATGGAGTAAACAACTTGGAGTCAGAGGACATGTCTTTGACCTCCTGGGATCTGTTTCCATAGGATGCTGCTAGTAGTTGTGACAGTTTCTCGGACACTCTGCTTTATGACTGCCGAATCATAATCACCTCAGAACATTCCACATTTGCCTGCAAATAGTGCTTTGTTGCACTTCCCTTTATTCTATTCCCAATATTTTTTTTTGGTATGAAAAAAACTCAAAGGCATAATTTGTGAATGAGATTGTCCACATCTATCATGTCTGTTTTATGAGGCACAAAGTGCAGACTGTTTCATGCTTCATCGGCAGGTTTGGTTGTAGCGCTTCACATATGATAGTGTCCCTTATCCACGGGGAATACATTTTAAGACCCTCCGCGGATGCCTGAAACTGAAGATAGTACTGAAACCTATCTATACTGTTTTATTCCTATACACACATCCCTACGATAGAGTTTAATTTATAAATCAGGCAGAGCAAGAGATCAACATTAATAACCAATAATAAAATATATTTATAATAACAATAGAGTGTAAAAAAGTTATGTGAATGTGTTCTCTCTCTCTCAGAATATCTTATTGTGTTGTATTCACCTTTCTTCTTATGTTGTGAGATGATAAAAGTCTACATGATAAGATGAAGTGAGGTGAATGATGTAGGCATTGTGACGAAGTGTTAAGCTACTGTTGACCACTTGATGATACATTAGAGAGATGATACTATGTTTCCTGACTGCAGTTGACCATGGGTAACTGAAACCATGGAAAGTAAAACTACATATAAGGGAGGACTACTGTGTATCATGGAGACACGATTTAAATCAACCATCAGATACATCTGTGAGAGACCCTATATCTCCCCTTGTCTGCTTGGACTGTAGTTAATGAAACTTATAGGTAGAACGAAGTTCCTTTACACTTGAATAAGTCAAAACTAATGTAAGTCTGAAGGGTAGAAAAGAAAATTATTCTATAGAAAATAAAAAGAAAGTCTTTAAAAGATGAAGATATTCAGCTTGGCTTACTTGTGTAGAAAATCACAAAGTAACAATCAGTATTCCAACTCTTCATTTATTTTATTTTTTCGCATCTAGTATTTCTACATTCAAATCATTTTCTTCATTCAGCGGCAGTTAATTATCATGCACATTCCTTGGTTCTACCATTATTTTTGGAAAAACTTTCCATTTTCTATTGGAAAAGGCACTTAAAATGTTTTAAAAATTTTCTCCACTGTTGATTTTGTGATAGTTTCAAGCCAATGAATATAAAAAGAAATGAGTCAACATCTGACTCACTAAAAAATATCCCCAACATCAATTCTGTTTCTTTACATTTATATTTAGTGCAGAAAAGTAACATTTGCTTGAATATTCTTAGTTCTGACATCTTTATTCTGTCTTTCTCACCCCAATCCATAGTACCCACTTTACTTCACATCAAACCCAACTCCCATGTACATTTCAGATGAAATTATACAGGCTCTCATGAAATGCTAATTTAAATAGAAAATTAGAATAACATTTCATCTAGGATAGAGGAATGGATGTGGAAAACTCTCACTGGGAACTCTACAAATTTAACACCAGATAGTGACAACTCTGAGCCCATCCATATATCTAAGTGGGGATTGGTTCTGTGAAGAAACAGAGCTTAATTGACTATGACCCAGAAAGTAGAACACCAAGATGGGAATGAAGGTTCTGAACATTCAAAGCTATTACCATGCTTGCAATGCAAGCCACAAATTGAATTCCAAAGGCCACTGGTATTTCAGGAGCTTGCAATAAATATTAGAACCTTGCCTGAATTTGCAGGCAGTTGAGGTGTAATTGAAGGATAAGACTAAAAAGGACAGCCTCCCTGTTTCTATATCTAGGCCCTGCTAATGGCAAACCCCTAATGGAGTTAAAGTCTTCCTCTGTGGTAACTCCCCCAGTCAGAGACATATAGGTGCAGAGAAAATAGCATGGAGCCGGTGACAAGGATTCTGGCAACAGAGACAAAGTATAGCTTACAAAAACCATGTGTGTAGCCATGTGAGAAATAGGCACTTTGAGAAATTGGAGAGCCATGGGATTTTTGAGGATTTATGCAACAGTGCTGTGCTGAGAGAGAATTGCTTAACATTGCTTGTTTCCTTGACTTTTTCTAAAGATCTATTTTGCTTTATTGAGGCTGGCATATCTCAGAATTTAGAGCTATACAACAGAAGGATTATTTTTTGGGGAGGAGAAAGCAGATTGGATCTTAATCCAATGAAAATATATATGGCAAAATTATATAGCAAACTATTAAATTGATTTTATCTTCATTGAAATTCTCTTTTTACTAATTAGTCAGAAGGCCAGGCTTTGTGATACCTTGTGCCAGGTTCTATTTTCAGAGTAGCAAGATGAAACAACAGGAAGTTTCTGATACTTTCTGCATTTTGTAAAAGCCTAAATTATATAAAGAGGAAATTCTTTTTTGTTTTTTAAGAAGAAATTCCTAATCTGGGACCCATAGATGAGAATTAAGGGGTTCTGTGAATGTAAATGTAAACATTACACCATTTTTTCTCAATTAGCCCTAACTACAATTTAGCATTTTTTTCAATTACAAATGTGAACAATACTAAGTGTACCTTGGACTTTGTTACCAATAGACTTTACAGATATTTTCTATCATGTCATACGTATTGCAGATACCTCAAAATAATTTTGATGATTATCACTATGTCAAAATCACGATAAGAACCATCTTTATATTGATCACATTTACTAAAATCTTAATGAAGGTACTCAGATATTATCATATCACAAATTTGTTTAGAATATTTTGATAATGTATTTCAATATAATTGGTCTTCTTTTCATTTTTTAATACATTTATAACATTATTCTGAGAATGGATCCATACACATCATCAGGATGTCAAAAGGGTCTAAGGCACACAAATGGCTAGGAACTTTGATTTGAAAGATGTTCTGAAGTGTTAAAGCTTTTTAGAGAAGTCTCAAACTGGGAAGACAGAAGACAGTGGGTCACATTAGCCCCAGAAGCCCAGGCAGTACCTGTAGATAGTGTCGTGGGAGATACCAAGTCCTCAGAGGGTGTTGGCTAACTTTAACACCCAAGAGAAATGTAGTGTAGGCAATGAATATTGCAGACTTAAAATAGAGTCTTATGTCCCTGTACTGACCCCAAATCAACACAGGGTCACCTAGTCTGATGGAACAGATATGGCAGAAGAATGGCTATCACAAGTAAGACTAGGGTGGAACAATGGAATATAATCAGTGGTTTTCCCCAGCTGCTTTACTACGTCATTAAGACCAAAACCTTGTCATACTGGGCTGGCAATGTCTAAAAATGTCTGAGGTGATGGGTATTAAGGAGGGCACATATTGCATGGAGCACTGGGTGTTATACGCAAACAATGAATCATGGAACACTACATCAAAAGCTAATGATGTACTGTATGGTGACTCACATATCATAATAAAAAATTAAAAAAAATCTCTATAAACTTGGTGCATTGGGAACACAGGGTAAGGTATAAATTGATTTAAGCAAAAATGTATGAAAAATTGCAGATCGTGCCTATATTTGGGAACTGAAATACAAAATTATTACACATGAGATCTTTAAAAATAAAAATTGGATCTTTTGTATTGTAAGCATCTTTCTGTCTTTATAAATGTAGTTATTTAGACAAAGTTTAAGTCAACAAAAACAAATTTTACCAAAATATAGAGTTTTATGTATAGAAAAGTAGCATTCTGTCTTGCTTGGTTTTGGGAGAAGGAGTGTGTGTGTGTGTGTGTGTGCATGTGTGCACTTTTGTTAAGTGAACAAATTCTTTTCTCTTATAAGATTCATGTTGGCCAAATTTAAGTGCTAGCTATTGGTCTCACAGAAGATTAATAAATTCTCTGGCTTTTTCATTCTTTACCCTGCAGGAAAGGCTTGTTTCTCTTTTTCCATCTGTGGTCATTCTTTACTGTGCCATAAATAAAAGTCAAGAGGATCTTTGGTTCACTTCCCTCAGGTGCTCTGAATCACTCTCCTAAAGCTGTTATTACATTGAAGGACGTGGATGCTACTTACTTAGAATTTGCTTTGAGCTTTTCCAGTGAACAGATATGAATAAGGCCTTAATTTTCCAACCATCTGTTTTCCTTCCACAGTTAAAGTTAATAAGACATATATTCTGATTTTTGGCTTGTTATTTTCTTTTGTGAGTTAGATTTTTCCCTTGCTTTTCAAAAATCTTAGGTACTGAAAAACCACTCCAATGTCAGTACAAAGCATGAAGTATCAACACAATCACCAAGGATGGAAATTTTTGTTAATTAATCATGAACTCTGCCAAGGGCAATATTCATTGTTGCTTATTGCCAGATATATTAACTGTATATTTTTAATGAAGTATGACATTTTTTTTCTCAGAAAGTATGATTGCTTTAAAAAATGAATAAATTCTTGGGGCAAATTTTCCTCATTAGTGAAAGGTTACTTACCACAAACAAGGCTGAGAGCTGTGTCCTTAC
Source organism: Ailuropoda melanoleuca (assembly GCF_002007445.2). Taxonomy (NCBI): domain Eukaryota; kingdom Metazoa; phylum Chordata; class Mammalia; order Carnivora; family Ursidae; genus Ailuropoda; species Ailuropoda melanoleuca. The sequence continues at coordinate 19,827,325 of NC_048236.1, forward strand.
TTCCCATCCTACCCTTTCTATTCATCCTCGTTTTTTCATTGTTTTAAATCGAAGACTGAAAATGAGGCGTGGATTTTTTGATTGCATAATTAGTCAATAAAACAGGTAAAAACATTCAATTAACATTTTTGGAACATGCTGTCAAGTTTTGCGTGTGATTACTAGATATAGCTACTGAATGTAAAGACCTACCTGACACCTAATAGTCAAGGAAATCCAGAATGTGTCATACTTCTTTAAACGGGAAACGCTTGGTCGCAGTAGTGGGCTAAGAAGGAAAAATACTTCCATTTTATATAATCTCATGAGTCTATTTCAGGAATACAGATTTCATTAGTATCTCAGTTGATGTGTTACAAAAGAAAAAGAGAGAAAGGGAGTTGGTATTGGTAAATGGTAAATTTTGATGTGGTTCCAATAGAAGAAAAATGCTGATTCAAACATAAAAAAATGATGCAATATATACAGCTAGATGCACCCCGCATCTTTTGAGAAATAAATAACTCTGAAAATCCAAAGGAAATTAAACAAAAGAATATTTAAACCATAAGTCTTCTGGCATATCTAGTAAGGGTTATGGAATATACTTGTATTAGAAAGTCTGGAGTTAAATCAGAGTACTTTATCTGTCAAGAACCTCTCTTGTTGACCTCAATAATCTGTTTCATGTCACCCTTTTCTTTATAAGAATGTCAACAAATATGACACATGAATTTTTTCAGTCTATTTTTTTCCTATAATGTTCCTGTTCTTGACATGTTTCTGAGGTTTTTTTCCCCCAAAGGCAGACCACATGATGTTTCACATTCACAGACAGTAGACACAGCATTCAATTTGGGAAGAGATTTATGAATTACCTAATTAAACTCATTAATTGGAAAGGTATCACGAATATAATGAAAAACAAATTCTGTTTTTATTCCCATCCATGGGTATTACCTATGTACACTTTTGTTAAATGAGCCAAAAATGCAATTTAGAGTATTATCTATTCAATCCTTCTATTTAATTGAGATTAAAAGTTGAATAAGAATGTCAAACCAAAGAAACAGAACAACAACAAACAAGCAGAAAAGAAAAACCAGTGAAGGGAAGCCAGGCCCAGCAACATGCTTCTTGTTAGAAACTCTAATGTCTTCCATGAATTCACAGAGCAATGTCCACATGGTGAAGATTTTACCTTGAGAATATCACAGTCACTTCAAAATAAGAAAAACATTGTGGTATAGTGGAATCTGTGCCTGCTTGGGTGGAAATGCTTGGTCTCTGACATTCATAGTCTCTGCTGGCCAAGTAGAGGGAAAGATCAGGGTGGATTAGCAGCAGATGGACAAAGTTTCCTAATGATGGTGCACAGAGGGCAACAAGATTACAGGGATAGAACAGTACGTGGGGGGCGCCTGGGTGGCACAGCGGTTAAGCGTCTGCCTTCGGCTCAGGGCGTGATCCCGGTGTTACGGGATCGAGCCCCACATCAGGCTCCTCCGCTGTGAGCCTGCTTCTTCCTCTCCCACTCCCCGTGCTTGTGTTCCCTCTCTCACTGGCTGTCTCTATCTCTGTCGAGTAAATTAATAAAATCTTAAAAAAAAAAAAAAAGAACAGTACGTGGGAAGACAGTGACAGGGAGACCAAGGGGCCCTGTGAGTTTTCCAGAGACAGTGTCATTTTATGACATGTTCTGGCACATATGTAAGTGTTGTTGACCATTGGCCTATGACAAAATGTAATGTATCTTTAACAGTATCTCAAAATCTATTACATAATTGTTAATGCATATTTTAAAATTTCAAGAAAGATATCTATTTAAATCTTGAGAGTAGAGACCAAATTGTAGTTTACAAGTTAGTTATTTTGTGGTAAGTGAAATAATAAGAGTATAATGAAGACTGTATTTTTAATTTTTCAACTTCTCTCTGTTAAATGTTAAAGTGTAGTTACTTTTATTTTATTTTTATTTTATTTAAGATTTATTTATTTGAAAGAAAGGGGGAGAGAGCATGCACAGAAGGGAAGGGAGAGGGGAGAAGGAGAAGCAGGCTACCCACTGAGCAGGAAGCACAAACTGGGACTCAATCCCAGGACCCCGAGACCATGACATGAGCCAGAAGCAGATGCTTAACCGACAGAACCACCCAGGCGCCCAAAGTGTAGTTACTTTTAAATTCCTAAACAAGAACAGTAGATTGTAATCCACCCAAACACAATCCACTGAGGACACATCTAAGGATGGTTGTGATTTTGAGTTTTCTGAGATAATTTGAAGAGACTCCGCCCAGTCCAGATCTCTGATACACCCAAAATGTCAATACAAATTGCCCGTGTCTTCTAAGTAGTTAGGACAATGTTTAAGTGGTAAAATTCACATGCTTTGAGCATTCCCCAGTACATGTCTGCATTCCTGTGGGTAAGAAAAATAATGCTATTCTTTAATATATTGGGGAAAAAACTGGACAACGTAAGAGTTATAACCTATTAGTCAAACATCTTGACTTATATATTTAACAACAAACTGAAGATAACCATACCTGTTTATAACTACACAAAAACATGTCAACTTAAATTCCTATTTTACATAGGTTAATTGTAGATAAAGATAATTTGGTTAATTCAGAAAATCTTCTTTGATATCAGGAGTAGAGGGATTGGTAATGAAATTATCTGGTCAAGGTATAACACCTGTAGGATCCAGTGGGGTATCTGCCATTCGAGATGCATTGTGAAGTTAATAACACTAATCATAGTTTGAGAAATAAACGAGATTCATAAATGCTTTTCATGTCAGAGTTTTTATAGTCAAATCTATCTGCTCTCTTACTGGAAACCGTCACATATATTTTGGGGATTATCTATGATTTATTTTAAGTAACTGTCAAATGTTTAACTCTTTTTCTCTCTACCAAGTTTGGAAAATTTTCCACAGTCTTGTCTTACAGTTAGATATCCTCTCTTCCGCGTCATCCAGTCTATAGTTTTATAAAGGCAAACTATTCATTTTACCAAAATACCATGTCCGTAATTCTATTCCTGAAATTTCAGATTTATTCTTTTTCACATTTTCACATACTTATTTCATGGTCTCTTAAATTTGTTTGCTTTTTTTTTTTCCTTCTTCATCTCTTTGGAGGATCTTAAGTCAATTGCTGTGTATTTTACATTCCCTCTAATTAGATGTTTTTGTTCGCTTTTTTAACTGATGTTTATAGCTTCAGAATATCTCATGAGCTTTCTAATACTTATTCAAAGCACTATCCATGGATGGATGTTTCTCCCAGTACATCAATGGAATGGATTTGAGGTTGCATTTGCCATGATTCCATAAAATACACACATAAGAAACGTGTAATCTTAGCAGCTGTTTTCATGGCTTATGTAAGGAAGAATATTACAGATTGTTTAAAGTACAGATTCAAGCTTCATTCCAGGGAAATCTTTGTCCCTGATTTCAAAGAAGAACCAGCTCGTTGCTTCTGGGCTCACAGAGCATAGGTAAAAATGTGTCATCATAAACATATCTGAATGCAAGACTCATAGATATGGTCTCTAGCTCGGTGAATTTGTACACAAGAAGAAAAACCTCTCCTTCTTTTTTGAGATTTTCAAGTAAACAATTATCAGCTGCCATAAATTGTAAATAAACATTTAAGCTTGACTTCCCATAGTTTGTTTATATCATGTAGGGTTTTTTTTTAATATCTTTTTTTAGTGGCTGTATATATAATCCTCAGATTTGGAGTTTTCTTCTGAAGTTTTGGCAATTAGTTAACTAATTAGTGGTTGACATGATTTATACAGTTGTTTAACATTATGTTTTAAGGATACAGCATGGTAAGAGAAGCAGGTTTTTAGGTAATAAATCTCTTGTTCTTTCACGTTCATGTAATCTTGATTATAAGGAGACCTACTGAACTCATGGCATATGTAACATACACATTTAGAAACACTGACAACTGTGAAAGATAAATGACATATAATTTCAAAGAACTAGTATGTGCTTCATTTAAAATATATATATTTATATATTTTTTTCCTTGTATGTAAGTGATGAATCACTAAATTCTACTCCTGAAACCAATATTACACTATACGTTAACTGACTAGGATTGAAATAATAACTTGAAACAAACTATATATGTATATTATATATATATATATATCCTTTATATACATTTTTTCCCAATAGACATCTAAGATCTTTAAATGTCTTATTTCAGTTACATGTGCCAATTGTGATGACTGTTCTCATTCACTGGCTTTTTAACAATCTCGAACTTCTATTTCAAAAATACATTAAGTGCAATATTTCAAATTTTATATAATTTGTGAGTTGCTTAGAAAGCAAACAGTTAACGTAGCCGTTTAGGATAATAGTTTTGAACTAACTTCATAGGCAAACTCTCTTGACTGGAATCCTGCCTGTGCCATTTATTAGCTGTGTGATTTTGAACAAGCTGCTTAGCTTCTGTGTGCCTCAGTTTCCTCATCTGAAAATGAGTGTGCATATAATATCTAACTCATGTAATTTTGCTTTATCACTCTTATTATTCTAGATGCAGTATATAATAAATAACTCTGTTACTGGATAGTTCTATATTGTCCCAAACAGTAAACTCTAGAATTAAAATCTTGCTTCCATTGTTCAACCTAACAGTGGAACAACATTGTTTTTTCTCTTGAATCTACTGATTATATTACTTTTCTATTCTAAATAAATGTGCTGCCTCTATTTATTTTTTCCTCAGTTTATATATTTGTTCTTTGAAGGCAGGGATTATACCTAAAAAATATGGAAGACGTATAATTATTCGCATATTTTGAATTGCTAAAGTAACAGTGGCGTATTGTATACACTGTTCTACAGCATGCATCTTTCACTAAATGATATATCTTCAGTGTCTTTTTTATTAGTGCATGAAGAGATGACTCATTTTTTTCTCTAGCTTTTTACTTTGAAAAAATTAACACATAAAGTTGACAGAATAAAATAAGAATCAGCAGCATTATATTAACCTATATTCAGCAATTACTAACATTTGCTATATTTGCTTTATCTATTCATTTTTTTAAAAAATTCATCTATCTATTCATTTTATTTATTTATTTGTCAGAGAGAGAGAGAGCACAAGCAGGGGATCCCAGCACCCTGGGATCATGACCTGAGCTGAAGACAGACGCTTAACCAACTGAGTCATCCGGTCGCCCCATATTTTATCTATTCTTAGATGTGTATGTGTGTACATGTTTGCTGAACAATTTGAACAAATGTGGTAGACATCATGACACTACTGCCTACTTAATTAAACCATATGTATCATGAAATACCAAAAACACAGACATTCTTGCTATAAAACCTCCTGTCATTATCTCTACAAAGATACAGTAATATTTTGGGGTGTACACATCATGTTCACATTTCATTTCCTATCATAGTTAAATCGGCTTGTTTATTTTTTTATCTTTTGCAATCCATGATTCTTTTAAGGATCTTCCATTGCATTTGATATCACAGCTCTTTTAGATTTCTTTAGTATAAGGTGAACTCAGCATCTTTTTTTTTTTTTTTTGAGGATGGTTCATACTATTGACACCATCAAGAGTTCAGGCCATGTGTCTGGACTGTATCCTAATGACTGGATTCAAGTTCTAGGTAGAGATACTAAAAATATATTGTATTTCCATTGCATCACTTCTAAGGGCAAACTATGATGAAGAGACAGAAATATGAGATATAGAATGGTGAAGAAGATCCCTGTGATATTAGTTTTAATGGAATTATCAGATTTATTTCCTGATGAAGAGTACCTATAATTCAACTGTACCCACGAGAGAAATTAAAAGGCATGAAATTACAGTTTCCGTGAGTGCCTCAATGGTTAGAATTGACTTTTAAACACCATTCCCTATTAAATGGCCCCAGGTCTGGGGCAGGGGAAGTTCAAGATGAGTCTGGAACATCTTGCTGTTTTAAAAAGCGAGGGAATGCCCACAAATAGGCACAATTCAAAAAGAACATAAGAGCTGGCCTTCATTCTCAATTTTGGTACAATTTTGAAACCAAAAGGAATTACAGTAGTAAAAATTTTGACAGATTGAGTTAAAAAACACCTCACGATACCATGGTGCTACTTAGGATAAAGTTATGAGACAGAGTAGAGAACACTCTTCTCTAGAAAATAATGGCAAATAAGTGTAGATGAAATGCTAAAAGTAGGCATAGTCAATACTAACCACAATATAATGTATATATTTAAGAAATTTACTTCAAATTTTAAAATGATTCTTACCCTCTTGCATATATTGGTCCAAATGGACATTTCTCTGTCGTTTTTTGTTTCAGAAAGACTATATGTTCAAAGTTGACATGAATAGGCTTTGCCCCATTAACTGAACACTTTACATATCTAAATTGTTAAATTACTTAACATTTTAAAAATATTAATCAAATGTTATGCAACCTATGGAAAATATTTTAAATTGTGACATATACTTAATGTTTGTCTTTGTTAAGTTTATTTGAATGATTAGAAGTATCAGGGCTATGTCCCAGGGAATATCTCTGAAAATAGCTGATGTTTCAGAAACTGAATGATCTCAATGAACTCATAGACAAATATTTGGCTTGTTATCGTAGCCAAGTCCTAGTAGTGATTAGAAATTATTTTTTTATCATTCTTTAATAAATTTTCTTAATGCCTAAATATTTCATTTAAAAAGAAGAAAAATTATGTGGAAATTATCACTCTTCCTAAATATCTTAGTTTGGGTACCTTAAAAAATTAGCCTGAAGCCAAATACGCATGCAATTGCTTTATTGCAAGAGGCAGGCACACAGTCTAATCATAGAGTGAGGGAAAAAAGGGAGCTAAGCAGGGAAGGAAGGAAAACAACGAAGGGAAGTGTTTTACCAATGCTTAGCTTCATCAAAATGCACATCTGTCTGCTGCCACAGGAGGTCGCTGCAGGAATCATTCAGAAACACCACCTGTGACTCATTCCCTCAGCATCCAAGAAGGGAGAAGAATGTATCCACCGTTCTTCTTGTTCTTCTTACTGGTTTCCTGTTAATCAAAGTGACCTGCATGAAAACAGAGAAGCCCTGGGGGTGGGAGCAAAGCTACAACACATGGTATCTGAAGGCAGTAACAGATCTCAATAAGCCTCTCTGTGTGGTAGAAATCCAAACTTCCATTTCATGGCCCAAGAATGGCTACATAATTTGTGGGGACAGTGGTAAATGAGTATGTGGACCTCTTGTTGAAAAATTATTAAGAATTTCGTAATGGCACAGCAGAATCTGAACCTAGCTCAGGGCCCTTCTGAGCACAGAGCCCTGTGTGACTGCGCAGGTGAGACATGCATGCAGCCATCTCTGCCATGGCCTACGCAAATGTTATTGGCTGCCAGGTGATCCTCCTGGAGGGTTACAAAGATTCTGTCCTTCAACAAAGTCTAGCCAGGCTCCTCGGAACTGCCTTCTCGACTAAGCCTTAACCTTGGCCCATAAAGACTTGAACAAAACACTGAAAGAGTTTCTAGTAGTCATATCCCTCAGAAGACCCTGGACCTCCTTAAATTGCCTGCCTTAGAAAACTCAAGGCTACCAAAAGAATTTACTGTTTGTTCCAGCAAACACCTGAAGAGACTGGGTCCCTACCTCCCAGTCTCTGTGAGAGGATGGGAGCTTCACTTCAATAAGCAGCAGGTGACAAACCCAGACGGCTTTCACCTGAACCAACACCTCCTTTCCCTTTGTGTTAACTTTTCATTTTCCTGACTCTACTGAGGCCCCGCTCAACCCCTTCCTACTCCCTCATTCTCCCTTTAAAACCCTCTGCCATCATTGTAAAAATTGAAGTTGAGTTCAGTTTAACCTGAACTCTGTTTCCTATTGCAATAGAATTTGACTGATTAAAATCTGTACTTACCACTTGAACTAGTATCAGTCTTTGTTGATCTTGACAAGGGTCTTCAGTAAATGGAGTAGAAAACCATGGCCCAGTGAATCTGGGGAGGCCCTGAGTCAGGATCTGTTACCCTGAAAGACTAGTTTTTGAAAGAAATACTTCTAAATTAGATGAAAATTACTGCCTTTGCACATCTTTTCTGTTAGCTTAATTATTATTTCTAAAAAGTATTCATTATTATTAGTTTTTCATTGAGTAAATTCTATAAGTCATGAATCACTGGCAATTATGACAAGTTAGGAAAGCATTTAACTTATTGGATTTCCTGGCAGTGAAGCCTTTTTTTTGCCTTTCTTCAAATTCATTTCTAAATTTATCTGCGTCACATTTGAAGAATAGTACATTTGTGAGACAATATTGGTAAAGTGTAATGGGATTAAAACATCAAAGATCATTTGTCTTAAGGCTTGTACCTGATTCAAATATTTATATGATTTTTTTTCTACATCTCTTAGTACATTTTTAGAAGTTGGACTTTACAATTTCTGGCATCAGCCTTCAATGTCATATAAAGAGTAGTCTTTGTCATATTTTAATTCTATCCCAAATACCCTGAATATAGCTTCAATAAATTAAAAGTGGTGATCTTTTAATATTTACATTAAACAAGTGTTTTGGAGCAATTTGAATAAATCAGATCCTATTTAAACCAAAATCAGTTATGTGCAACATCTTAAGAATATTTTATACGCAAACAATGAATCATGGAACACTACATCAAAAACTAATGATGTGCTGTATGGTGACTAACATAATATAATAAAAAATATCTAATAAAGTTCGGCATGTTTTACAAAAATAAAAATCTTTTTTACTTGGAAAATATATGGAATTCAATATATAATTTTTTAAATGACAGAGAGAAATCCATTTGATTATTTTATTATTTTCACTGTTAGTAGCTTTTTCCTGTTTAAGTAACAACTTAAGTTGTTAATATGTTTCTTTGTGATTGCAAGCACCATTCATAATGACATCTCTGAATTTATTAGCATCATATTTTCTTTTGGTATTCTAATCTTGATTATAAAAATTGCATTATTTATAATACTTTAAAAATATTTCCTCTTTTTTTATAATAATATTTTTTAATTATATTATGTTAGTCACCATACTGTACATCCCTGGTTTTTGATGTAAAGTTCAATGATTCATTAGTTGTGTATGGGCACGTATTGCATGGTGCACTGGGTGTTATACACAGCTAATGAATCCTCTTATTTTTAAAAACAATGTCTCGTCTCAGATATTTTGTATAACAATATTAAAATTCAATCAGGTGAATTTGGGCTAACTTAAAGTTATATATTCCTCATCAAAGAATGAAATTACATATGAAAATATGGATTGATTGTTTGAATACATCATCCACACACATATAAAGTGTTTACAGACCTGTGATTGGAATACAGACAGATTCTCAATTGCTGTTCTGACTTCCAGTACTTTTTTTCTCTTCCAGTTCCTTTTTGTTTATTGTTGCTACACTGAATATATTTCATTAACTAGACTTACCATTAGACCTTCAAGTTCCTCAAAAACTTGTATTTTTACTGTATTTTACTGTATTTTTTCTATCAAGAAATTTAATTGAATTTGTTGAGATGTTATTCAAAACCTGTTGTTATGATCGAGATATATTTTAAATGGTTTGACATTATGTAAAAAGACGTTTTATTTCTTTAAAAGTGTTATTCTAAACAGAAGAATGGAAGTTACTTAAAGAAACCAACACCTCTCTGAGATTCCTTTCTGGGGGGGGGGGGGGGGGGGGTTTGTGGGGGCGAGTCACCTGTCTTGCAAAACTGCAGAGAGGTTTAGAGCCAAGAAGAAACCTTAGGATTCTGAAAGGGAAGTAAAGGATTTATTATTTTTTGTCACATAGTCTAGTCTTACTATGTGTTTCCCAGTTGGGAAAACACTGTTCTAACAAATGACATCTTATATGACTTCATGAAACAAAAGCAAAAACAAACAAAGTAAAACAAAACAAAACTGAAAAAAAAAGAAAATAATGTGGAATTGAAAGAAGCATATATTGTTTGTTTTGTTAATAAAAAGAGAAAGGCAATGAGGATATCAATGGAGAAATTCTGGTATGAACATAATGGATTCTTTATTTCTAGACATTTAGGGAAAGGATCATAGAAATTGACCCAGCATATCAGAATACTCACACAGAGGAAGCAATATATTTTTTACTACTCATAGATCCACCAATACGGGGGGAAAAAAAAAAGGCTGAGCCTTCTGCTTTTACTTGTCTCATAATTTTTGTCTATATTTTTACTTCAGCTTTATAGGTTCATTTATTTTCATAGGCATGCAAACCTATTTTATGAAATGTAAATCTCAAAGTTCAAACTTGAGCTGTGTATTATTGACAAGCCAGTTTCCATTAGCTTGTTTTTAAGTGAATTTTGATTCTACACATTTATTATCTCTAAAATATGATGATTCTGTGATGTAGAAAAGCTTGGATTATCTAATATCCCTGAAATAGTCTATCTCAAAGTAGATTTAGAGAAAAATTCACTAGCTTATTTTAAACAGCGTTACTGATCAAAACTTAACCAAAGCACAATGGTTTAAGAATTCAAAAATTTTGCCATAAATTAAATATTTATAATTTAAAAAAGTGTTATCTAATGTATACTATATTCCACAATATTGTAAGGACGGAAACAAAAGTGAATAAAATCTGGCTCCTGTTCTGAAAAAGATCAAAAATATATGTCAGACTACTTTATATTTATTCAAAATGCATTAAATATTTTTAAGGGCATTAGAAGATGGACCAGAAGATATAACCTAAAAGGAAAAACAATATAACACTTTATGTGAGAGTAAATACTAATTTACAATTGAAACCTAGTGTCTTCTGCACTTGCTGGCCTGTGAATAAATAATAGATCATGTTAACAGTACTGTTGCTAATTTCTAGCTGTAGCTACTTACACAATGTCTCCGGATACCCTCAAAATTTTAGTTATTTCTGAACATTCCCAAATGTTGTCTCATGTGTACACACAAAGAACGCTTATGATTATAGTTACAGCAAGAGCATATAACATGGTCTTAATCTCTTGCTCTAGTCCTCCCTTTCAATCTGTTGCTTGTAAAGTCCTCAACCTTTTAGCTGCAACTTTTGTCAATTTTATAAACACTGATGGCTATAAGGAGGTGATGCTTCTCCATGCACATAATGCTCATACCTCCAAAAGTACCAGATTGCCACTACGTTTTTGGCATACTCAATATGTTAAAGCTTCTGGGCCTGTTCAAAAGTAGACCGACCATCACATTACAGAATATGGCAGCAAAGCAGCAGAGCAAACAGAAGGGTGCAGGGTGACAAAAGGTACTTCAAATCCCCCGCCCTTTTTTTTTTTTTTTTTTAAGATTTTATTTAGTTATTTGAGAGAGAGAGCACATGAGCGGGGAGGAGAGGGAGAAGCAGGCTCGACGTGGAGCTCAATCCCTCATCCCAGGACTCTGGGATCATGACCTGAGCCAAATGCAGACGCCTAAAAAACTGAGCCCCCCAGGAGCCCCCGGCTTTAGATTCTGTGTTAGCTCTTTCTCCGTGAGGCTCAGTAAGAATCTCAAGGTTGGACCTGGGATGGGACACATGTGAAAAATAATCTCTGCCTTTGTCTTTACTTCTAGCATACAGATCTTTAAACTCTTACAATTAATTTACTGAAATAGATGCTTTAGGGTCACCCCGTTCCCTAAGTGCATCACAAACACATGGTGATATCTGAATGTGATCAGTAAACTAAACCAGGGTGTATGGTAGAAAATTAGGTTAATTTAAAAATTGTTAGGATGTTTGTATTTTTCTTGAAATTGCTACCAATTTTCTTTATACTGATAATAAGCTACTTTGGGTAAATATTTCATTTTATTCAACTTTAAAAATCCAAGCATAGAATTCTAGCCTTTCAAAGTTTAATACAGATCTTCCTTGACTTACGATTGTTTATGTCTCAATAAACCCACAGTAGGTTGAAAATATCATTAGGTTGAAGATGTGTTTACTGCACCTAACCTACTGAACATCGTAGCTTAGCCTAGCCACTCTTAAATGTGCTCAGAGCATGTACATTGGCCTACAGCTTGGCAAAAACATTTAACACAAAGCCTGTTTTATAAGAAAGCTTAGAAAATCTCACGTAATTTTTGCATACTGTACTGAAACTGAAAAGTAGGATGCTGTATGGTACAGATCAGCTCTCGGCATACTGGTTGTTCACCTTCAGGTGTGTGTGGCTGACTGGGAGCCGGGGCTCACTGTCCGCTGGCCAGCCTATGAGAGAGTATCATACTGCGTATCACTAGCCTGGAAAGAGATCAAAATTCAAAATAGTTTCTACTAGTTGTGTAATACTCTTGCACCATTGTAATGTCAAAAAATAATCATTTGAGCCATTGTAAGTCAAGGGCTGCCTGTATAGCTGAATAATTTTCAAATAATGATAATTAGGACCAGAGTGGTTCTATTTGATTATTAATAGCCTGAGTTACATCTAAAAAGTCCAAGAATTGCACTTTGCTCAAAAGATAACAGCTAAATAATTCAACTCTGGAAGCACAATATGTATCACAGGGATAAGTGATTACTATGCCGCTATAGCTCATAAAGATCCAGCTCTGCTGCATCAAAAATGCAAGAAATATGAATAGTAAATTCAAATCAATATGCTGTTGATCAAGATGCTATAGGATTTTTTCTTCTTCCCTCCAAACAGGATGATAGCTATATTTTATGTCAAGTGCATCTTTATTTCTTCAAATTATCCAGGAAAATATATCATGACATCCTTACGAAATAAGTTGAGGGAAGTGAGGAGAATGAGCATAATTAAGGAAATTGATAATTTGATGAACTAGGTAATCGGTACCCATAAAGTTGATGTCAATCTGGAAAGTGATCTCTAGTGGACAATCCAAGTTTCTGCCTCGGGCTTTTCCTAACTAATAATTTTTATGTATACTTTGGTGAGGATAGTCACAGTGTGCAAAAGGATTATAAATGACCAAGTTTTAAAATATCACAAGTATATAGAAATACAGAATCAGCATAAAAGTAAATCTAGATAAGTTAATAAGAGGCAATAGGTTAAATTTAATACATGAAACATAATACAAAGCAACGTATATTCTTTACTTTGAGTACAATAAGGATGTAGGCATGCTCCCAAAGCAGCTGGTATGAAAACCTAAGGGACTGATTAAATGAAATATAAGTCAACAGTGCAGATCGCTTTTCAAATAATCTAATGATATGTCAGGTATCTCTGATTAAAATTATTGTGGTAGTCTCCCCTCTATAGATGTGTTAGATGAACCAACCTGAAGCATTATGTTTACTTCCAGGCATCACACTTCAGAGGAAATATAATGCACTGATCTTGTCTGGAAGCTAATGACAAGAATTTTAAGGAGAGTAGAGACAAGGAAGGGGAGAGAAAACAAAAAACAGAAAACAAACTAATGTTCGCTGGTTAAATACTCATTACCACATTTTCTCATAAACATTATCCATTTATATTTGCATATGCCCTACAAGATAGGTAATACTGTATCTTATTTACAGGTGAAAAATTAGTGATATAGGAAGTTGAGATAATGGGTCATGGTCACAGATTTGCTGAGAGTTAAAGCCAAGTTTGAACGTATACCTGTCTGATTGTCAGTGACTGTTACTCACATTATTATGTTGTCCCATTACATGAAATTTAAAAATGTTAAGTGAGAATCATATTCCCTTAAATTTAATTAAAATATTTGAAAGCCTGTCAGGCTTTCTAAGCACTGAGAATACTCTTTACAGTGAAGAGTTTATGATCTTGCCCTGGGTACTGACTTCCAAACATATAAATCCTGGAATTAGGGAATGATATTATAATCCTAATCTGTTCCGCTTTGATTATGTTGTTTTGTTTGTTTTTGTTTTGTGTTATGTTGTGCTGCTTTGTTGTTTTTGTTGTTTTCTTTTTCTCCCCATAAATTAGGATTTAAAAAATTGCTTAGATTTGAGGCAAAAGAGGATTGGATTTCTGGAACACTCTCCTCTGAACCAGAACTTGGAGTTGGATCAAGGGAAGAGGCATATACACAGAGAGAATGTTTAGCTGGGCAGCTGCTGCCTCACACCCTGTTAAGTGAAGACTCCAAAGCACAAAAGAAGAATGGTTTATTTTCTCACTGTTTTAAAACCTTAAGTCTACACAGACAGATAAATGTGGACCAATGTTTGTCAGATCTGATCTAGCTCATCCATCAGCTACTGCCTAGTCCCCTTAAAGTGCGGGAAGAGTAAGAAGTGGAATAAACTCTCAGCTATATGGTGTATTTCACACTCAACACGAATTCCCACAGCTAAAAACTCTATTTTTCTGACTTCCCTCTGATTAGGTACATGGATGTAAATTGGCTTCCACCGCTAAATGCACTGATGCAGGGTTTGAAATGCGGAACATAGATGAAAGCAATGCTCCTGCTGCTTTTTGCAGGTTTCTAATGGCAAGCCAGGTTGCGGAGATGTGGAATTTTCTGAAGCAGGACTGCTGGATCCAAGCTCCAGAGTGTGGGTGTTGAGGGAACAGCTGATAACCTCTTGCCCCCACCCCTTTCCAACCCGGCTAGAGCAGTGCACTCTTAAGCTAATGGATCCTGTGGCATCTTCCAGATTCCCTCCCTTCCTCCTAGGGCAGAGGGAGTAGAGCCCCTGACAAGTTAATTCTGTGATGTTCTGGGAACTGTGCCTAGACACCTAATCAGTTGGGCTACTCCAGTATGCCCAACCCTTTTCACGAATCTATTTATATTATGCCATTGTTTTGGTCTAAAATAATAGAATTGTGTCTGTTTTTCTTCCATGAATGCAAAATGACAGTATATTGAGAGATGTGCCCTCCCTAATGCCATAAATGAGAAGAAATTGTGGGCAGTTGTGAGGGTGAGAGAAGAAAAGACATTCTACCTCCAATGACTACATTACAAATGGCATTAAAAGAATACAATAATACATAGATGAAGAAGTTATTAATCCTGCCTGCAGGATCCGGGAGGCTTTCTAGTAGATTTGACATTTGAATGTGGTGTTGAAAAAAAAGAAAAAGAATTTTATCAGGATGACATGGTGGAGGTGGAATATTTTAGCTAAAAGCAATAGCTAGAATAACTGCATGGCAAGTTGAAAGTTCATGATGTATTTAGGGAGCCATGGATCAGCTTATGTGATTGAAAAGGTGGACAAAAGCTTTAGCACAGTGCGAGATAAGACTTGAAAGGACATTTGGGGCCTGAATCTCAACTACTTTGATATGACTTTAACACCAGAGAAATGGTTAAGGAAACTTCAGTACTTTTTTCTTGGAATATATGTAGGTGTTTGTGTATGGCAAGCTCATTTTTAATAATTACACATCTATTTTGCTAAAGAAATAGGTCTTTTTGTGTGGCTGCAGAGAGAAATTTAGGAACTAGGAGGCAAAAGTTATAGCTATTCCATATAGTAGGTTGGGGTATTGTTTCCAATTCTTTACTTTCTATATCAGAATTATACATCCAGACCCCTAACCATGTGTCCATGCAGCTCTTCCACTTAAAGCAGATGGTGTGGTTCTCTGCCACTTTGACGTCAAGCGCATTTGAGTTGCTTTGGAAGAGAAGTGGTTTGAAGGAACAGGGTTCCAGTCCAAGGAAAGAGTCAAACCCACTAGCGTGGTTTGCCTTGCTCTCTGGTACTTTTTGCAACTGTCAGGAGAAGAACATTTCTTGAGTAGCCGCTGTTACAAAGGCACTGGGAATGCACGCAGCATACCTGGCCCCCGCCCAAAGTCTTGGGCCAAGTCCATCCAAAGCTAACAAAGTCAAGCTGACCCGCATACCGGTAAGAAGAAAATAAAGGGTTGCTGTTGGTATGAGATTTGAGGGTGCTTATTATGAAGCGAAAAACAGACTCATTTTCCAGAAAAGCCTTTTAAAAATCCAACCTCTTTGAAATAAATAAGAGAACTTTGGAGGCACTGCTTCCCGAGTATTCAACAGACGCTGGCTGTTAGTACCTTTCATCTCCTCTGCTGCATCCCTAGAGTGAACCATTGTTCCTTCTGCTTGGAAGACTCTAAAAGCCACTAAATACATCCCATTATTTAAACTATATATCACATGGTGGCAAGAATGGCTTTTTACCAAGTTGTTGATTCATTTTATCCCTTAAAAAAAAAAAAAAACTTCAATACTTTCAAGTGCACTTCGATGGAAACTCTAACTCCCTATGAGACCCTGCATGATCATCTACCATTTCTTCATCTTATTTCTGTGCCACACTATCCTTTCCTACTACACTTGAACCACATTCTTCAACTTTTTCTGTACGATCAACATGACCTGATCTCATTCTCAGGTAGTGTCATTGGAATTGCTCTCTGCCGGATACTCTTTTCCCCTCATCTTCCTGTTGCTGGTTCTTTCTCATCCTTCACATATCAGCTTAAAGATCTCCTCTATGTGCTTTTCCTAGTCATGCTGTCATTCTTTATTTCTTAAAAGCATCTC
>NC_048236.1:19843956-19893675 GCF_002007445.2 Ailuropoda melanoleuca
TCTTTGTTTGCCTCAAGTTCCTTTTATTTCTTTTTATAAAATAGTTCTTTAGAGGTAGGTAAGATAGTGATATCATTGGGACTGCTAATCTATTCTAGCAAACTGTCAAATAATTACTCCATACCTAATGATAAAACAAAATAAAATTTTATATGGAAAAAAATAATTTTACATATATCTCTGCAGTTGTTAAAACTACCCCTTTTTTTTGGGCAACAAAGCAAGATTTATTGAGTGATAGCAAAGTGATAGTATAAAGCTTCCACGGAGGGAGGGCACCTGAGGGGCTTGCCCTAAAACTATCCTTTTGAGTGCCACTTGGTTGGCCTGTGAGTGTTTTGAGGGCAAAGAATAAATCATATTCATTATATCATTAGCCCCTAGCAGAGTCTGACACATTTTGGGTACTTTAAAAATGTTTGTCAAATATATACGTGAATATAAGGAAACAGATTATTTTGAATTCTATTCAAAAAGAAGATTATATTGAAGTTAGAATACGTTCAATTTATTTTTATCTTTTAGAGCATTTTATCATTCTTAGAATCAGAACATTGCTCACTTTTTGAATATTGTAAACTAAAGTATCATTACTTCCTGCACATTTTATTGATTTCTTTTGTGTCTAAACAACCTTTTTTTTTAGTATCTTTTCATGTCTAGACAACCTCCTACATTTAATCCAGAAATCTCAAATTGTTACGCATATTTGATCAACCATGGGACATGAGTTTAAAGATATAACTTCACTGTAGTGCTTCTAGGGGACCTTTCTCCAGAGCATGTTCCATTGAGTAAAAATCTCCTGGCGCAGCTTACTTACTAAAAGAAAAAATAACACAATCAAAGGTTATACATGCAAATACAATTAGGCTTTTTGCACACTACTGCCCCCCCTTCACAGAGCATCACAAGAATCATTGGAATGATAGACTCTGAACCATCTTTGAAAATAAACCTATTATTTCAATTTCCTGGTTGTGATATTATGTTAAGCTTTTGTAAGATATTACTATTGGGGGAGACAGTATGAGGTTTGTATGGATGTTATCTGTATTATTTATTACACCGAATGTGCATTTACAATTATTTCAGGGTAAAAAGTTCATGAAATACAAACAGTGTGGAAGCAACCTTGGCATTGTCCTTTTGTTATCATATAAATGTATCTCTTTGTAACTAAGTAACTCAGTAGTTTTATTAACAAACAAACTTATTTAGTTTTGTCTAACCCGGAATTTTCAAAACATATTTAATTGAAGATTTCTTTCAACATTTATGGCACATTTTGTGAAACACTGTCTAGAAGATTCCAAGCTGAAGTAGTTATGTTTGAATTACAAAATTTGGGACACTGCAGTACAAGTCAGATTTTCCCATTTTTTTCTACTGCTATTTGAATCTTATATATTTTGGGTTCACAGCTTATCTCAGTAACAACTAAGGATTTTTAGTGTGCCTCTTTAAGATAAGAATGACTGTATTTCTTTTGTGCCACCAATACCTAATACAAAGCTATGCACAGAGTTGGAATGAGCTAGGGATGCCTGTGCTGGTCATCAGTCTTTCTTTTCCTTCCCACAATAGGGCATAAGAAGGGGGCAGTGTCAGTGACTAGGGTGACTTACATTAGAAGATTACAAATATCACCTACTGGTTTTCAAATGAGGTTTAAAACAAGTTTCCATGTAGTTTTGACTTGGGACCTGAACCTTAAGAAAAAATAGACATTAGGGAAATATTTCAGTGATTACTTTTGATTCAATGTCTGAAGAAAAAAAGACAACTAGATTATTAGAATATGATTTCGGATATATGGTGAAATATATGAATAGTAATTCAGAGAATCAGAAGATAAAAGAAAGAACAGACGTGCTCTGAAAAATCATGATCTCTGATACTGAGAAGTAGATATGTATTTTAGTCCAAAAACTCAGGTGTATAATAATTATCAGGGGTTTTTTTTCCCCTTCAAATCAATTTAATTTGATTTCTTTTACTGAGCTCCCATTTATCGGGTCTAAGGAAAAATAAATCTAATTTTTTGAGGGATCCCTCCTTTTTTAAGTTTGCGCCACTTTTCTCATGTAGCATGAAGATTGAATGAATAGTACCTTTCCTCTGCTCCCACATCTGTCATACATATTGTTATTAATATTGGCATTTTAAATGCTATTTATACATCTTTGTATATTGCTTCTTTTTTTAAGAGATTTTATTTTTATTTTATTTGTCAAAGAGAGAGAGAATGGCAGGCAGAGGGAGAAGCAGGCTCCCCACTGAGCAAGGAGCCCCTGTGGGACTCAATCCCAGGACCCTATTCCAGGACCCTTGCGTCATGACCTGAGCCGAAGGCAGACGCTTAACCAACTGAGCCACTCAGGCACCTCTGTATATTGCTTCAATTAACAACCTCAGGACAAGGACTATTTCTTAGTTATCTTTTAGTTGATAATTCTTAGGCAGATCCCGTTATATAAGAGTCACTAAATATATGATCTCAACTGAAGAGTGCTCAAATGATACTTAATAATTGAGTTGTCACATATGTAAATATTTTCTAAAAAAGAACCAAAATTTTTCAAAGGGGAGAATGATACTGTTCAGTGAAACTCGCCTTTTTATTGGTGATATCATTATTTATATTTCAAATTTAACACAACATAAATGAATTTATAGACTAGTGAAAAATAAATCACCTAATTGAATTTACCTAATTGTGTCCTAGGCTGGAAAGAGTTAACAAAATAGCCAGTCAAAAAGGAGAGTGTTTCCAACAAAGGAGGTTGGAAAAAAGTTGAAAAAATAAAAGGCCTCTAGAACACTGTGTTTGGAAAATTGTATCAGCTACACTCAGCCAGTAGGTTTTTTAATAACAACAACAACAACAACAAACCAAAAAAACAAAAAACAAAAAAGAAAAAGAAGAAGAAAGATCCTATATTTCTAACTAGGTGGGATACTCTTCCTCACTATTTTATCTATAAAAGGAAAATGAGAGTAAAAAATGCCTTCTTTACAAACCAAGAAACAGATTCTTCACTACAGAGAACAAACTAATGGCTACCAGAGGGGAGGTGGGTGGAGGGATGGGTTAAATAGATGATGGGGATTAAGGAGGGCACTTGTGATGAGCACTGGTGTGGTATAGAAATTGTATAAAAACCAAAAAAAAAAAAAAAAAAAAAAAAAAAACCATTTTTAAACGAGGTTCCCTTCTTNCTCCTTCTTCTTCCAAGAGTAAAATGGCTTCTCATTCCTGTTTCCATTTATTGAGTTTAAAATTGTTCTTCTTCATTCTTTGAGGTATTTACTTCCTATCTCATCATCAAAATCTCTAGGCTAACTCTTTCTCCTATTCTTGGAAAACTCATCCTTATTTGAGTTCTCCAACCAGTTCCTTCACCTACCTGTCATCGTCTGACTATTTCCTGCTCCTCTGTCATACCCTCAACATTACCTCACCGTGGACCTAGACGTTATCAGAAACTGTACCATCCTGAAATCACATTTTCAAAAAACATTTCACTGTAAGTCTACAAGCTTCTGATTCATGTACTTGCTTCAAGTATATAATCTGACAAATGCCAGTATTGTCAATTCCACAAAAACAACTATCAATTTCCTAGGACAGCTGTAAGAAATTAGCACAAACTGGATGGGTGAAAATAACAGAAATTTACTCTCTACCATTCTTGGCACCACAAGTCTGAAACCACAGGGTTGACCTGGCCACATTCCCTAAAAGGCTGTAGGGGAGTATCCTTACTTGCCTCTCCCACATTCTGATGGCTCCTTGTGTTTCCTTGGCTTGTGGCAGCATCACTCCAATCTCTGCCTGTGTGTGCTCATGGCCGTCCCTGTGTCTGTCTCTGTACTTTGCTCTTCATATAAGGACTCTTAAGTTATTAGACATAGGGGCTCTTCTAAACAAGAATGACCTTATCTTAACTGATGACATCTAAAAGACCGTATTTCCAAATAAGGTCATATTCTGAGGATAGGGTGAACATAAAGTTTTTGGGGGGCACTGTTTAAGCCACTGCAACTGGGGCACCCGGGTGGCTCAGATGTTTAAGTGTCTGCCTTTTGCTCAGGTCATGATCCCAGGGTCCTGGGATCAAGCCCCACATCGGGCTCCCTGCTGAGCAGGGAGTCTGCTTCTCCCTCTCCCTCTGCTTCTCCCCCTCACTTGTGCTCTCTCTCTCTCAAAATAAATAAATAAAATCTTTAAAAAAGTAAATAAACCACTGCAACTGGCTGAAGGTCTTTACCACTTTTTTCCTACCCTGCACCAAACTCCTGTCTCTACCTTATTCATTATCCAACATAATCTCTTATGTTCCTTACTAGCATATTCACTCCACTACCCTTCACCTGCCCTCACCTAAGCACTGAATGAACCTAAGTTTTTGCTATCTCAGTTTCTGCAGCAAACAGACTATAAGACAATGGGGACAAAAAGTGTTTTAAGATAATCACAATTTTGAAATGAGAACTCAAAATTGTCTAACAATGTCTCACCAATATTCTCTTGAGATCATTTCTTTATTTTTTAAGGAAAATATAACATTGTTTCTCCTAGTCATTTCTTCCCTACTTTTTTTTTTTTATTTATTTACTTGACAGAGAGAGAGACAGCCAGTGAGAGAGGGAACACAAGCAGGGGGAGTGGGAGAGGAAGAAGCAGGCTCATAGCGGAGGAGCCTGATATGGGGCTCGATCCCATAATGCCGGGATCACGCCCTGAGCCGAAGGCAGACGCCTAACCGCTGTGCCACCCAGGCGCCCCTCTTCCCTACTTTTAATCATCGTCCACTATAGCTGATGTACTTCTCTAAGCAGTAAAACCCTCCTCCTTTCCTCACTGCCACAATAAGTAAACAAATTCCTTGTCGTTATCCACCGTCCCTCTTTACTCCACCATGCCTAGACTACTCTTTGGGAACTTTAATCTCTCCCCAAGGGTTGTAGACCCCATTCGTTCCCAAATATTTTGCTGCTTCTGTATTCTACCCATTTTCTTTCTCCAGCAATCTGTTTTCCTCCCTATTTGTTTATTGTCTTCAG
The DNA here is from genome assembly GCF_002007445.2 of Ailuropoda melanoleuca. NCBI lineage: Eukaryota > Metazoa > Chordata > Mammalia > Carnivora > Ursidae > Ailuropoda > Ailuropoda melanoleuca. The sequence continues at coordinate 19,849,027 of NC_048236.1, forward strand.
GATATAAAAATACTTTACTATTTTCATTATTTATTAATCCATTATATATCCTTTCAATTTTTTTTTCAAATTATCTAATTCCTTTTCATTCTAAAAGTACTGATTGCATACTCTGTCCCTAATTTCTTACTTCTTGTTCTCATAATGATTCACATTCAGTGCTTTTGTCTCCTACCTCGCTTCAGCCATACATGTTGGGATCATGCCACGGGCCATGTCATTGGCAGAAGTGCACCCATCTCAACATTCCATTTCTTTGGCCATTACCTCCTTTCTTTCTAGCTCCCTTCCTTACTTTCTCCACTCCAAACAATCCCACCAGTTTGTCTAATCCATTGACTTTATTACCTTTTCACTGTTATTCTTCTCCTTGTGTTCTCCTTTCTAATCTTATTACTTAACTCAGACTCTATGGCCCATTGATTTCAACACTCTAGCATGTAGGCTCAATGCCCACCTCTCTCCCCCTTCAGAGAAAAACATGTGAAATTAAACTTAGAAATATCAGCTCACAATATTTGATAGTCATCTTTTAAAATATGAAATTAGTCAGCATGTATATGTGTCTGGTGTGTATATGTGTATATTCAGTTATATATGTAAAATATGGAATCTGATCATAAATTTAGGTCTCTTGAAAATTCTCTAATGCTAAAATATGCAAAACTAGTTATATAATAGTTATATTAGTCATATGCATACATTTCTTTTAAAATGTATTTTCTTCCTTTTTAAATTTTTTCTGCCTTTCTTACTTCCTATTTTCATATATTTTAGGCTTATTATTCACTTTTAAAACATTCAAATTTTTGCTTTTATAATTTAGAGACTTTATAGACATAACAATAATACAGTGCATTTTAGAATTCTTTACTATTTATTTTGTTTAGGTTCTATAAATATACTTTTTCTTTTTCATGGTACAGTTTTTCTTGACATGTAAGTTCTTTAGTATAAGAGCTTTTATCTCCTGTTGATTTTTCTGACAGCAGTTGTAATATGTAGAAAAACAGTCCAATTTCAAAAATGGGAAGAACTTGAATTTGTAATCCATTTGGAATTATTCCTGATATTAGGTGTGAGATACAGATAGAAATTACCTTTTCCTCTTTGGCTACCAAGATATCCTACCTGAGTTTATTGAATACCCCATTTTTTCTTGGCAATTTGATGTGCCACTTTTATATTATATACTGCCTTGTGTATCAGTGTCAATTTCTAAATGTATTGTTATGTATCATTGGTCTATTCATTTTCCATTACTGTATTTTTTAATTAATAAAAAGTTTTATAATATAAATTAATATCAGGTCAGTTTAGAGTCTACCATCCTCCTTTACTTTTCGCTTCCAGCATTTTTCTGTTTCTACTTTTTTATTGTTCCACATGAATTGTAGAATGAGCTTCATAGTATTTCTCCCACAAATAAAGCACTGTTGGGTTTTTGCAGGAGGTATAGAACAATAAACAAAGAACTCACTTATTTTCTGTATAACAGAAATGCCATGTAGATGGCATCTTTTTTACAAATCTGTAGCTATTGGGCAATTTTTTTTTGCAGCCCTCCCTACTCTGATTACCTAAACCACTGGATCAAGGAGAGTTTCTTTGGCTAGGCCATCTGTCCATCCTAGTTCCCTCACATATTATTGCAAAAACATGCTGGAAGAGAGTTTTGTTGGGACTCTTTGAAATCCATTGCTGCCTCTGCCGGAAAAAATCTCACCACTCTGTGTTTTTGCTCTTTATGTGCTATAGGGAAATTTAATAATTTAGATTTTCTAAATTTACCATGTTAATTTTCTTGGAAGTTATAGTCTCCTTTGCTAAAACCATCTTCATGTTTCTTGGAATGGCTACCACTTAACACAATAATTTGCTTCTTCATTTTATAAAAGAAAGGACAATAAAAGTAATTCAGTTTGGGGGCATTCACCAAGTTATAATTAACTCATAGTTATTGTGATTATCCTTTGTTTAACAAGGTAAGATAAAAATGATAAAAATGACATATTGAAAACCAGTCTTCATAGTTTCACTGTGTGTGTGTATGTGCGCTTTATATTTTTACATGTGTGTATTATACGTATATATAATTGCCTCTTTCTAAATTAAAGATATATATTTACATTAAAGTAACTAATAGTTGTCTACAAATTTAATCACTCTCTCCAAATTATTTTTGTTTCTGGATTTTAATGCAACTATCAGTTAATAAGAGACAATTGTGGTATGTTTTATGGTATAAATTAAATGTCACTGAAAAATTGCTGATATCCTCACTGGGTGATACGGAACTCAATCCTTCCACATTGACTGTTTAGACCTCAAGAGGGTATTCCACCTGCATTCTAATAATTTTGGCTAACATAATTTATTGCCCAAGACTGTTAGTTTTATCTTCATAGTAGAGATTAATTGACATCAAATTTAAACCCACGTTGCTAGGGCTATTTTACTCAAAATTGCTGAGGTTGTTTCTGGCTCAGGTCCCATAAGTCAAACTCTTAACCCTGGCCAAGCTATAGAAGTAAGACATGGGTAAAAACTAAAGCCTTAGAATCTATTTAAACATTTGCAGATGGATTTTTTTATAATTGTCTCTTGAATGGATATGAACATGTTCTTGCTATTGTCTTTCTATATTTTGCATGGCTAAGAGCTTTTCCCATCAAAAGGCAACTACATAGATAGTAGGAAAATAAATGTACAACCAAAGTAAACAAATTAAAATAATTCTTTTTCTAGAATTTGTGTTCCTAACTTCCATTATACCAACTACCTTATCAAGTCAGAGAACTGTCCATTGATAGCAACTATGACTAATAAGCTTTGTAAGACACTGTTCACCATACAGAAATGAATTGCTGTTATCATTGTAGGTCATCAATGAAAATTAAAAGAGTGAGAGATTCCATGAAATCAAACTTGCAAGTTTATTTGGAGAGTTATTATAAATTATTAAAGCAATATACATAATTTTTAAATTTAGGGTATAGACAGTTTGTTCCACGTTTAAGTACAAATATCCTGCATGCCATCACCTCTTAAACTGCTTTTGAACCTTATTGGAATGACCCATATCAAAACTTTCATCTACTAACCAGTAATTAGGTTAAAAACAGAGATCTTTGGGGGTACCTGGGTGGCACAGCGGTTAAGCGTCTGCCTTCGGCTCAGGGCGTGATCCTGGCATTATGGGATCGAGCCCCACATCAGGCTCCTCCGCTATGAGCCTGCTTCTTCCTCTCCCACTCCCCCTGCTTGTGTTCCCTCTCTCACTGGCTGTCTCTATCTCTGTCGAATAAATAAATAAAATCTTTAAAAAAAAAAAACAGAGATCTTTGGATTCACATTTCATAATTATAAAGACACAAGCCAATGGCATGATGTCTTCATTCCTCACACAATTCATATATAACTTGAAGATATTTTGGGTTCAATTCCAGACAACCACAAAAAAGTGAGTCAAATGAATCTTTTGGTTTCCTAGTGGATAACTATGGACTCTGGGAAACAAACTGAGGTCTTCAAAGGGGAGTGGAGTGGGGGATTGGGATAGGCCGGTGATGGGTATTAAGGAGGGCACGTATTGCATGGAGCACTGGGTTTTATACGCAAATAATGAATCATGGAACGCTACATCAAAAACTAAGGATGTACTGTATGGTGACTAACATAACCTAATAAAAATTATTATTAAAAAAGTTATGTTTTCATGATACTGTAGTCTCTTTAGTGTGCAATAGCATTATGTCTAAAAAACCCCAATGTACATACCTTAATTAAAAAAATACTTTATCGGTAAAAAAATGTTAACCACCATCTGAACTTCTAGCAAATTGCAATCTTTTTTCCTGGTAGAGGGTCTTGCCTTGGTGTTGATGGCTGCTGACTACTCAGGATGGTGGGTGCTGGGGTTGGAGTGGCTGTGGCAATTTCTTGATATAAAACAATGAAGTTAAGCAAATTGATTCTTCCTTTCATGAATAATCTGCCTGTAGCATGAGATGCTATTTTTTTAGCATTTTACCTACAGTAGAGCTTCTTTCAAAATTGAAGTTGATCCTCTCAAACTCTGCCATTCTCAAACCTCTCAAAACCCTGCTTTATCAGCTGAATTTATCTAATGCTCTAAATCCCTTGTCATTTCAATGACCTTCAGAGCATCTTCACCATTGTAGATTCCATCTCAAGAAGTCGCTTTCTTTGATCATCCTTAAAAAGCAGCTCCTTCATCCATTAAAGTTTTATCATGCAATGTAGTCACGTCTTCAGGCTCCACTTCTAATTCTAGTTCTCTTGCTATTTCCACCACATCTGCACTTACTTCCTCCACTGACGTCTTGAAACTTCATTTGTAAAAAATGCAATATCTGTGAAGTGCAATAAAATGAGGTATGACTGTGCTGAAGATCTCTCAAGATTCTCTGGGAACAGATGGCATCATGAAGGAGACAACTTTCCCCAAAACTTCAAATTAAGCAGCAGACTTCCATATGTAGACAGCTGCCACCCAAGATTCCCAGACAAAGACACTTCAATGCCAGGAGCCACTATCTATCACACATTCCTTTGTGTCTATCTCCTCCTTTTTATAGATATCTTTTTAATTTTCTATAGCTTGGATTTCTAGATTATTAGTTATCAATGATATAAACTTTCAGGTTGTTTTACCTATAATTCTGTGATTTAATTTTCAAGGTCTAATCTTTGGTATTTTGTCAACATCTGATAAATTGGATAAAGACTAAAACAGAAAAATATAATTAAGCTTGGAAAACTGATGACTGTCAGTTTCTGGGTCATCTGGTTATTAAGTTCAGATGAAGGATGGAGTTGGTGTTTGTTGTTAGGAACACATAATATAGGTGGGTAGCTAAGGGAAGCATTTTAGAGCCTTTCAGCAAATCAACTTCTTAGTGTCCTTGGCATCTTAGTCCTATGTTGCATTCTGTTCTGCTTCTACACAACAGCTAACTCAACATATGATTGAAGTTAAAATCGCGCGCGCACACACACGCGTGCACATGAAATCACACAAGTGATCTCACTCAAAATTCGACTGTTCCTAAGCTTATGGACCTCATCAGTTTTTCAAACTTATATATTATATAGCAGTGAAAATCTGGACTCTGACTTTTGCTTAAGCAAGTTGGCCCTCAACCCAATGCTGGATGAAAAGAAAGACTGAGAAAGACATTGAAGAACTAAAATTTCCCACTGAGCATTGGAGGACTTTAGCCCTGTCTTAGTTCTGTCTGTTATCACAAAAATACCGTAGACTGGGTGGGTTAAATAGTAGAAATTGATTTCTCACAGTTCTAGAGGCTGAGAAGTCCAAGATCAAGGCGCTAACAGATCTGGTGTCTGATAAGAGCTCACCTCCTTGTTTGCAGATAGCTCTATTTTTGTTGTTTCCTCACACAGGACAGCAGAGGGAGAAACAAGGTTTCTGGTGTTTCTTATAAGTGCAGTCATCCCATCATGAGGACTCAACCTCATGATCTAATTACCTCCCCAAAGCCCTACCTCCAAATACCACTATATTGGAGATTAAGGTTTCAACATATGAATTTTGGGGGAGACACAAATATTCAGTCCATGGCCACCCTTAATTGTTCATTTATAATGCTTTTGTTAACCTCATATTGTCCGAGCAATGTCTATTAAACTGAGATGCTAGTCTTGCTACCTTTTTAACTTGGCCCATGGCTAATACAACCTCAATTTCCCTATATCTACTGAAGAATTTGGCGGCTAACAATTTTCAGAACAAGGTGTACTCTGACCAAATTTCCCCTGTCTGTGCTATAAAATCTTTAAATTTTTGGCTTTCTGCAAAACAGCTATTTTAGAGTTGTTCTCAGGTTGTAATAATTTAACAGAGATTTAGCTAGAGGCTTTTGGTCCGTGTGTTTTTTTCCTGTCCATGAGTATAATAATACATAAACTAAAATTTCATGGAGAATACTTTCAAGTCTTTTTTTTTTTTTTCTATTTAATGGGGCTACAGATTTAAGTTACTGGTTATTTAAAATAGATGTGGACATCACATAGCTTGAGTATGATCTTTCAGGAAACGTATTTCTGAGCCTACAATGGGTCAGTCGCTGTGTTGGAGATTTTTAAATAAAGTAAATTTTATTCAAAAATTATGTTGTGATAATTTAATTAGCAGGTAATATATTAAATAAAATCAGATATGTTAAATAAATACTAACATGCAGATATGTTAATAAAACATATATGCTAAATTGATATGCTATCAGCGTATACTCAGTACCATTTTCAAATATGTATTAAAAATGTATTTGCGACAGAACTTTAGNAAAAAAGTTATGTTTTCATGATACTGTAGTCTCTTTAGTGTGCAATAGCATTATGTCTAAAAAACCCCAATGTACATACCTTAATTAAAAAAATACTTTATCGGTAAAAAAATGTTAACCACCATCTGAACTTCTAGCAAATTGCAATCTTTTTTCCTGGTAGAGGGTCTTGCCTTGGTGTTGATGGCTGCTGACTACTCAGGATGGTGGGTGCTGGGGTTGGAGTGGCTGTGGCAATTTCTTGATATAAAACAATGAAGTTAAGCAAATTGATTCTTCCTTTCATGAATAATCTGCCTGTAGCATGAGATGCTATTTTTTTAGCATTTTACCTACAGTAGAGCTTCTTTCAAAATTGAAGTTGATCCTCTCAAACTCTGCCATTCTCAAACCTCTCAAAACCCTGCTTTATCAGCTGAATTTATCTAATGCTCTAAATCCCTTGTCATTTCAATGACCTTCAGAGCATCTTCACCGTTGTAGATTCCATCTCAAGAAGTCGCTTTCTTTGATCATCCTTAAAAAGCAGCTCCTTCATCCATTAAAGTTTTATCATGCAATGTAGTCACGTCTTCAGGCTCCACTTCTAATTCTAGTTCTCTTGCTATTTCCACCACATCTGCACTTACTTCCTCCACTGACGTCTTGAAACTTCATTTGTAAAAAATGCAATATCTGTGAAGTGCAATAAAATGAGGTATGACTGTGCTGAAGATCTCTCAAGATTCTCTGGGAACAGATGGCATCATGAAGGAGACAACTTTCCCCAAAACTTCAAATTAAGCAGCAGACTTCCATATGTAGACAGCTGCCACCCAAGATTCCCAGACAAAGACACTTCAATGCCAGGAGCCACTATCTATCACACATTCCTTTGTGTCTATCTCCTCCTTTTTATAGATATCTTTTTAATTTTCTATAGCTTGGATTTCTAGATTATTAGTTATCAATGATATAAACTTTCAGGTTGTTTTACCTATAATTCTGTGATTTAATTTTCAAGGTCTAATCTTTGGTATTTTGTCAACATCTGATAAATTGGATAAAGACTAAAACAGAAAAATATAATTAAGCTTGGAAAACTGATGACTGTCAGTTTCTGGGTCATCTGGTTATTAAGTTCAGATGAAGGATGGAGTTGGTGTTTGTTGTTAGGAACACATAATATAGGTGGGTAGCTAAGGGAAGCATTTTAGAGCCTTTCAGCAAATCAACTTCTTAGTGTCCTTGGCATCTTAGTCCTATGTTGCATTCTGTTCTGCTTCTACACAACAGCTAACTCAACATATGATTGAAGTTAAAATCGCGCGCGCACACACACGCGTGCACATGAAATCACACAAGTGATCTCACTCAAAATTCGACTGTTCCTAAGCTTATGGACCTCATCAGTTTTTCAAACTTATATATTATATAGCAGTGAAAATCTGGACTCTGACTTTTGCTTAAGCAAGTTGGCCCTCAACCCAATGCTGGATGAAAAGAAAGACTGAGAAAGACATTGAAGAACTAAAATTTCCCACTGAGCATTGGAGGACTTTAGCCCTGTCTTAGTTCTGTCTGTTATCACAAAAATACCGTAGACTGGGTGGGTTAAATAGTAGAAATTGATTTCTCACAGTTCTAGAGGCTGAGAAGTCCAAGATCAAGGCGCTAACAGATCTGGTGTCTGATAAGAGCTCACCTCCTTGTTTGCAGATAGCTCTATTTTTGTTGTTTCCTCACACAGGAGAGCAGAGGGAGAAACAAGGTTTCTGGTGTTTCTTATAAGTGCAGTCATCCCATCATGAGGACTCAACCTCATGATCTAATTACCTCCCCAAAGCCCTACCTCCAAATACCACTATATTGGAGATTAAGGTTTCAACATATGAATTTTGGGGGAGACACAAATATTCAGTCCATGGCCACCCTTAATTGTTCATTTATAATGCTTTTGTTAACCTCATATTGTCCGAGCAATGTCTATTAAACTGAGATGCTAGTCTTGCTACCTTTTTAACTTGGCCCATGGCTAATACAACCTCAATTTCCCTATATCTACTGAAGAATTTGGCGGCTAACAATTTTCAGAACAAGGTGTACTCTGACCAAATTTCCCCTGTCTGTGCTATAAAATCTTTAAATTTTTGGCTTTCTGCAAAACAGCTATTTTAGAGTTGTTCTCAGGTTGTAATAATTTAACAGAGATTTAGCTAGAGGCTTTTGGTCCGTGTGTTTTTTTCCTGTCCATGAGTATAATAATACATAAACTAAAATTTCATGGAGAATACTTTCAAGTCTTTTTTTTTTTTTTNGTACTGTATGGTGACTAACATAACCTAATAAAAATTATTATTAAAAAAGTTATGTTTTCATGATACTGTAGTCTCTTTAGTGTGCAATAGCATTATGTCTAAAAAACCCCAATGTACATACCTTAATTAAAAAAATACTTTATCGGTAAAAAAATGTTAACCACCATCTGAACTTCTAGCAAATTGCAATCTTTTTTCCTGGTAGAGGGTCTTGCCTTGGTGTTGATGGCTGCTGACTACTCAGGATGGTGGGTGCTGGGGTTGGAGTGGCTGTGGCAATTTCTTGATATAAAACAATGAAGTTAAGCAAATTGATTCTTCCTTTCATGAATAATCTGCCTGTAGCATGAGATGCTATTTTTTTAGCATTTTACCTACAGTAGAGCTTCTTTCAAAATTGAAGTTGATCCTCTCAAACTCTGCCATTCTCAAACCTCTCAAAACCCTGCTTTATCAGCTGAATTTATCTAATGCTCTAAATCCCTTGTCATTTCAATGACCTTCAGAGCATCTTCACCGTTGTAGATTCCATCTCAAGAAGTCGCTTTCTTTGATCATCCTTAAAAAGCAGCTCCTTCATCCATTAAAGTTTTATCATGCAATGTAGTCACGTCTTCAGGCTCCACTTCTAATTCTAGTTCTCTTGCTATTTCCACCACATCTGCACTTACTTCCTCCACTGACGTCTTGAAACTTCATTTGTAAAAAATGCAATATCTGTGAAGTGCAATAAAATGAGGTATGACTGTGCTGAAGATCTCTCAAGATTCTCTGGGAACAGATGGCATCATGAAGGAGACAACTTTCCCCAAAACTTCAAATTAAGCAGCAGACTTCCATATGTAGACAGCTGCCACCCAAGATTCCCAGACAAAGACACTTCAATGCCAGGAGCCACTATCTATCACACATTCCTTTGTGTCTATCTCCTCCTTTTTATAGATATCTTTTTAATTTTCTATAGCTTGGATTTCTAGATTATTAGTTATCAATGATATAAACTTTCAGGTTGTTTTACCTATAATTCTGTGATTTAATTTTCAAGGTCTAATCTTTGGTATTTTGTCAACATCTGATAAATTGGATAAAGACTAAAACAGAAAAATATAATTAAGCTTGGAAAACTGATGACTGTCAGTTTCTGGGTCATCTGGTTATTAAGTTCAGATGAAGGATGGAGTTGGTGTTTGTTGTTAGGAACACATAATATAGGTGGGTAGCTAAGGGAAGCATTTTAGAGCCTTTCAGCAAATCAACTTCTTAGTGTCCTTGGCATCTTAGTCCTATGTTGCATTCTGTTCTGCTTCTACACAACAGCTAACTCAACATATGATTGAAGTTAAAATCGCGCGCGCACACACACGCGTGCACATGAAATCACACAAGTGATCTCACTCAAAATTCGACTGTTCCTAAGCTTATGGACCTCATCAGTTTTTCAAACTTATATATTATATAGCAGTGAAAATCTGGACTCTGACTTTTGCTTAAGCAAGTTGGCCCTCAACCCAATGCTGGATGAAAAGAAAGACTGAGAAAGACATTGAAGAACTAAAATTTCCCACTGAGCATTGGAGGACTTTAGCCCTGTCTTAGTTCTGTCTGTTATCACAAAAATACCGTAGACTGGGTGGGTTAAATAGTAGAAATTGATTTCTCACAGTTCTAGAGGCTGAGAAGTCCAAGATCAAGGCGCTAACAGATCTGGTGTCTGATAAGAGCTCACCTCCTTGTTTGCAGATAGCTCTATTTTTGTTGTTTCCTCACACAGGACAGCAGAGGGAGAAACAAGGTTTCTGGTGTTTCTTATAAGTGCAGTCATCCCATCATGAGGACTCAACCTCATGATCTAATTACCTCCCCAAAGCCCTACCTCCAAATACCACTATATTGGAGATTAAGGTTTCAACATATGAATTTTGGGGGAGACACAAATATTCAGTCCATGGCCACCCTTAATTGTTCATTTATAATGCTTTTGTTAACCTCATATTGTCCGAGCAATGTCTATTAAACTGAGATGCTAGTCTTGCTACCTTTTTAACTTGGCCCATGGCTAATACAACCTCAATTTCCCTATATCTACTGAAGAATTTGGCGGCTAACAATTTTCAGAACAAGGTGTACTCTGACCAAATTTCCCCTGTCTGTGCTATAAAATCTTTAAATTTTTGGCTTTCTGCAAAACAGCTATTTTAGAGTTGTTCTCAGGTTGTAATAATTTAACAGAGATTTAGCTAGAGGCTTTTGGTCCGTGTGTTTTTTTCCTGTCCATGAGTATAATAATACATAAACTAAAATTTCATGGAGAATACTTTCAAGTCTTTTTTTTTTTTTTCTATTTAATGGGGCTACAGATTTAAGTTACTGGTTATTTAAAATAGATGTGGACATCACATAGCTTGAGTATGATCTTTCAGGAAACGTATTTCTGAGCCTACAATGGGTCAGTCGCTGTGTTGGAGATTTTTAAATAAAGTAAATTTTATTCAAAAATTATGTTGTGATAATTTAATTAACAGGTAATATATTAAATAAAATCAGATATGTTAAATAAATACTAACATGCAGATATGTTAATAAAACATATATGCTAAATTGATATGCTATCAGCGTATACTCAGTACCATTTTCAAATATGTATTAAAAATGTATTTGCGACAGAACTTTAGTGTTGAGATAGATAATAAATTTTTTAAATTGTTTTTTTTTAAAGATTTTATTTATTTATTTGACAGAGATAGAGACAGCCAGAGAGAGAGGNGGTTGAGATAGATAATAAATAAATTTTAAAGAATTTTGATAAGCACCTAGAGCTTATCTTAGTATTAAACAGTTCTCTGCTAAAAAATGTGTTCTTAAGGGGCGCCTAGGTGGCACGGCGGTTAAGCGTCTGCCTTCGGCTCAGGGCGTGATCCAGCGTTATGGGATCGAACCCCGCATCAGGCTCTTCTGCTATGAGCCTGCTTCTTCCTCTCCCACTCCCCCTGCTTGTGTTCCCTCTCTCNGGCGTTATGGGATCGAACCTCGAGTCCCACATCAGGCTCTTCCGCTATGAGCCTGCTTCTTCCTCTCCCACTCCCCCTGCTTGTGTTCCCTCTCTCTCTGGCTGTCTCTATCTCTGTCAAATAAATAAATAAAATCNAAAAAAAAAAATCTTTAAAAAAATGTGTTCTTAAGAAGCAAAAGTCTGAACTACATAGATGTCAAAAGCTAACTATACTAGCTTCACAATGGGTTTTTTACTAAAAGAAAAAAATCTCATTGATGGTTAGTGTTGTTACTAGTTTAACTTTCCTTTCAACAAAAAAATAATTTTCAGTTTCAAATTCCCGTTATGTAGCAAAAAAATAATATCTTATAAGAGCATAGCTACAGTGTCATGTTTATGTTTTATATGAAAAGTTTTGTCACTTTAAATGGTGATAGTCAATTTTTCCCGTAGGAAAATATAAGTATTATAAACCTATGTGTAATAAAACTGTTTTTTCCTTAGGAAAAACCAGCAATCAAACAAAAACAAAGCCTATTTTTAAGTATTCTGAATAGGAATCAGTTATCTAAAATTTCTTATTCACTTCTATGGAAATGTCACAACTTTTAGTTAAAGAACAAATCATCAACTAAAAACCAAGAAGAAAAACACCTTTAGTTAATGTTTCAATAACCATTCTCACTTTTTTAGCTCTGGTCAACGGTAGTCTGTGACTGAAATAAACACAAAATAGAGTCCATGCACAGTCTTTGGATTGCACAATGAATGTTGAATAATACTACTTGATTTCATTGTGCTTTTCCTCATTTTAGTTGAAATTTCTTTTTTTAATTTCCAAGATTCTTTAACGTTCACAGCTGAAGAACCTGGCACATTTCTATGAAAATACAGAAGGAAGAAGAGAAAATACAAAACAGGGCATAGGAGCATGAATTTGTACAGTCATCACTTGCTTCTATGTCTTGTGCCCAGAACTTGATTAGACTTATCCCAACCCATATATTATTATTAAGCAGACACTGGAATTCTCATGTCACTCTTTAGTGTGCATATAGAATAGATAAAGTAACTGTAACAGGTGTAGAATATAGAAATGTGATTAATATGTGGTTGCCGCTTGTGAGAAGGCATACATTTCAGAATAAATTAAAACAACTTTATTTCACATAGTAAAAGGCATCTGAAATCATTTGGTAACTTGTTTTTAACAAGAGTAATGACAATCATAAAATCCTAAATGAAGCTGACCAAAATTGGTCTAACACTTCCTATCTCAGACTTAGCCATGGAATTTGAAAGGTAAATATTGAGATAATATCATAATAAGATCTACCTTTTATGTATTTATTTTTTAGAAATTACATTTTATTATAATCATTATTATCTACTAATATTTTTGTAACACATATGGGCCGCTGTAATGTTTAAAGGAAGACAGAATATACAAGGAAAATAAAGCCGCTTAAGAGAAAAATAACTGTGAGTATGAAAAGCAAAAACCAAAATCAAAACTTGAATGTGTTATATAACATAGTAAACCAAAACATGATAAAGATGGTTAACTGCATCACTGATAATTGCAATTTAGAGCATAACCTAGTGTGCTACCTACTTCCATATCTACCTTTTCTCTTCCATATGCCTTCACATAGCCTTCCAGATTTTGTACTAGATCAATAAAGATGACTGTCCAGAGGCAAAATCAGGTTTTGCCCACAGGTTGAGTTAGGCATAAAGGAAAGGTCTGTGGATTCTGCACAGCTCCTGAAGTCTTTTTATGGTACTTTAATGGGCCCTGGGTGTTATGCGCAACTGATGAATTATTGAACTCTACATCTGAAACTAATGATATACTATATGTTGGCCAATTGAATTTAAATTAAAAAAAAAAGAACTATTCAAGTGAAAAAAATGGAATTTTGTAGAGAGTATTTAAAGTCATTTATGGAAATAAAATCCTCCACAACTAGAACTCATTTATATTATTAAATAAGTCATTGATGATATACCATTTTACTTGCAAATTGCAGTCCTCAAAATCTAGTGATAAACCTGGTATTATTTAGTCCACCTATAAAGGTTGGCCTTTATTGTGGTAATGCTACTACAAAAGAACAAGAGAAGTAATGATTTGTTATGTATCAGTGAGTAATGGAGTCTGGTAAGAAAAACAAACACCTTTCATAGCACTTACAAAACTCTAAGTACCTCATATGTTCACTTAAGGCTCTTAACTGATCCCAGTTTAAAGAAGAGAAAACTGAGGGTAATGAAGTTGTATAATTTGCACAAGGAAACACATTTACTGAGGTAGGAGCTTAGATTCAATCTTAGACCATCTAGTCTGAGGCTGTGCTCTTAACAATGATGTCATACAAAAGAGATATGAAAGGAAGAGTAGAAGGAGAGAGAGAACTGGGATGGGAGAAAAGAAAGAGCAGGATGCAGATGATGGTAAATGATGATAGATAGATAGATAGATAGATAGATAGATAGATGAGAGAGAATAAATGGACAAATGGTAGGGAGGCTTATAAGCTACTTTGCTCTCAGATTACTCTCTTGGGCTGACACTGACAGGCACAGTTAATCTACATAAGAATGGTGATGACTTTGCCAGCCCTCTTCAGCCACCTTTCTGCCTGTTTACTTAGAAACACTTGGGAAACGTCTCAAGTACAGCATCAGGGAGGCAGTGCCCAGCCTCTCAGCCACACATATCACAGGTGGTAAATCAAATGCCCTCATTGTTGATACAAGTAATTTTAACATCTTTATTTTTCCTCTGATGGATGAACAGAGGGCACTGGCCTCTTCCTGAATGATGCCAACTGCATTAAAGAGCCATGGCTCTGGGTTATTTTACTACAGAAAGCATATTTTGCCATGGGTCACCGCCGGTTTTATTTCAAGGAGATTAATCCTCCTGAAGGAGAAAGATAAATTTGTGGTATATTACTTCTGAGTAGCTCTCATGGATGTGCGGAATTAACTGATAATGATGCTTACTGATGCTATCGAGGACAGGGGATATTCAGTCCAGGGCTGCGTTCAGCATCCAGAGGATAGCAAGGGGCTATTCAAGGATCCCCCGCACACTTCTTTCCCTATTTCTGTGCGTAGTGAGCTATGGACTGAGGGACAAGACTTGACATAAGCTTTAACCAGGGAAGAGAAGCAGACCACTGCTAACACAGATATTGTTTAATTTCGCACGTATTTACGGATTTCTACATGCTAATATTCTCTCAGTTGTTTCAGATCAAAGATGGGGTTCCGACATTGGTTCAGCAGTTGCTCATCCAATTCCATATACCAGAAGAAGATAGATATTTTTTTTTCTGGTATATTCTTCTAAAGAGATTAGATTGAAAAAAGTAACTTTTATCTAACATCAGATTGTATTGATTATAGTCTTTCAGTTATTTTAATATTTTGAAAATTGAGTTGAATACTTTTGTATTCACATCTCATCTGGGTTAACAAGGACTTAAACTACATCATATATCAAAATGTTAACATATAATTCTTTCTCTTTATAGTCCTCTAAAACTTTGCCTATTTTACAATAAAGTATTGTATTTGAATAATTTTTAACCAATCTTTTTCTATTAAGAATGTCCTCTTAAAATGTTGATAGTCTTTTTAATCTCACCCAAGCTGCTTCAAGTCCTGTCTGTACTGGAAGTACAACCCATTACACAAGACATGGAGTCATACAACACCTGGGCCTTGGCCAGTTGAAAGAAATCTATTTTCCATCTCCCTCTGTTTTTCTAAGTTATTCTTTTTTCTGATTTTCCTCATTTCTTTTCTTTTTCTCACTAATGTTTCATCCCTCTTTCCTTTAGAGGCATTGCAAAAGACTAACTTTCCCTTATTTATTGCCTAAAATTAAATTGTGATGCCTTTTTAATAAGCTCATTCATTCTGGATGACACATGAGGTGTTAAGATAGGAGATCACCTTCAACACTATAGAAACAAGAAAGAAATTGAAAGTCCTCTCAAGTTAAAACAAGCAGCTCCTTACATAATCAGAAATTTCTGTGTGAACTTGATGCCAATGAAGTAAATAGTGTCTTCTAAAATTAAAAAAATAATAATAACAGCTACAAAAACCCAGCAATCTCTAATCACCTATGCTAAAGTTTGGTGTAATTATAAGAAGGTCCATGAATCTTGAGGGCTGGTAGCTCCCAGTCAACCAAAATTCTGAGAATGAATATTTCATGGTTTAATGATGCTCACAGTGAATGGGTGATTTATTTTCCTTTATAAACTTTAAACAATTTTTTTTTAGGGCGAGAGGGAGGGGGAGGAGCAAAGGGAGAGGGAGAGAGAGAATCTTAAGCAGGCCCACATCCAGTGAGGAGCCGAATGAGGGGCTCCATCTCACAACCCTAAGATCATGACTTGAGTCGAAATCAAGTGTCAGACCGTTTAGCTGGCTGAGCCAACCAGGAGCCCCCAAACTTTAAACATTTTAATCTGCAACCTAAAAATTGTTGTTTGGGAAAGCTTAAAATGAAGTGGAGAGGAAATCAACTACATAAACAAAAATCAACATTTTGTTGAAAAAATATTGGTTTTGAATGACACCATATTATTAGTCTGTCTGGAAAATTTTGTTTCGGTCCAAATTAAATTACATTTTATCCCACTTTACTGCCACAACATTTGTAATTCCAGGTATGATCTTCTCTCTCTACTGTGTAGTTACATTTTTAAGGTACATATTATAATTCTGATATTTCTATTGTCTTTTACTGAGCATAACTCTTTAGTGAAATAGATACAAATAGAATGCTGAAAATTGTATATCTATGTGTGTATTTACTTTTTGTGTTATTTTATATTTTATACATGTTAAAGAAAACTTTAAAACACCTGTATTTTGGTTAAATTGTATACCTTTTTCATTAATCTACAAGTGCCACCCATCATATTCCAATATGATATTATGCACAGACTTTGATGAAAAATATTGTATTCCAACTAACCTTGAATTCCATCTCAGAGTCCCAGCTCTCCTGCTTTGGAATAAATCATTGAGGTTTCAGGGAAGCCAGAGGTTAACATTATTTCTATAATGATTTCTTGAGTAGTTTTTAGCTCTTCCCATTCATCTGTTCATCATTATTGAGCTCTTATGTGTGCCAGATGCCAATATTAGCTAAGTGGAAGATGTAGCCATTTTCATCAAGGGATGCTTAATTTGTTAAGGGATTTATTAAACTTGAAGGGGAAGTTTCATTATATTGCAATGTACATTATAACAGAAATTTGTACTTGATCCTAAACCTCATAGAAGAGAAAAACTGATAGTGGGGGGGGGGAAGCTACCTGTTCTTCAGCTATCCTGAAAAACTGAAGCACAGTTAGCTTAACCAAAAAAGTGAGAAAAATAATATTTTGGTTGAAAGAGATAGTATGAGCCAACACACTGAGGAATGAAAAAAAGCAGACAGTTGCTAATCATTTCTTGACTGTAATACACGAAGTGCTGATCATGGTGGGGTGGAGTGGGTAGGTTTGGGTAGCAAGACAGGAACCTGGAGAAATGTACAGTGAAGAGATCGTGAAGAGCCTCTGCCGATGAGCTAAGAGCATTCTTTTGAAGGCACTGAGTTGCTCTGGGAGCGAACAAAGAGAGGTAAACCAGGAAGAAACCTGAGGAGATGCACATTTGGCAAAGAGCAGGGAAGCATTGTGGATGATGAGTTCTAGACGGTTATTAAAGCTAAGCCAAGGGCTCTATGTCTCTACTTCTCCTTCAATCTACCTCATCTATTCTACCACAAAACTGAGGGAATTGTCTATTCTTACAATCTATAATTTCTCTCTTATTTTTTTCTGAAGCCCATTTACTCAGTATCCAAATTTTCATCTAAATTACAGATGCATTTGATACACTTGATCACTTTCATCTTCTTAGAAACTTTCTTCACTCGGCTACTAGGAGCGAACACTCTTTTGTTCTTTCTGCTACACTGCTGTTTCTTTCTTTCCTTTCTTTCTGGTGCCTCCTCATTTCCCAGACTTCTGAGGTGGAGTTTCTCATGGCTCTAATTTCTTTCCTGTATCTGGACACACTTCTTTGGTATTTTTATAGCAAATGATCCGAGAATTTATTTATTTAATTAATTTATTTATTTTTAAGATTTCACTTATTTATTTGAGAGCGAGAGAGAGAGAACACAAACAGGGGAGTGGTAGGGGGAGAGGGAGAAGCAGGCTCCCTGATGAGCAGGAGCCCAATGTGGGATTAGATCCTAGGACTCTAGGATCATGACCTGAGTCTAAAGCAGACACTTAACCAACTGAGCCACCCAGGTGCCCCAGACCTATGAATTTAAATCTTCAATTGAGTCTTCTCTCCTGAACTCAGGCTTCTAGTTTATGGTGAACTGCCTCCTCGACATTTCACAGTATCACAGAATTACTATGTTTGAAAACAAAATCCCAGGCTCCCTCTCCAAATGATCTCTACCTACTACCTCCCCAATCTCACTTAGTGGACCTTCTTTGGTGGACCTTCCACCTATCCTGTTGCTCAGGACAAATATCCCTTGAGTCAAAATTGATCCTTGTATTCTAGAATATAATCTCCAAGAGGGCAGAAATGTTGTCTCTTTTATTAACTGATGTGTCTCCATGACTTGAAAAAATGCTTAATGTACTGTAGGTACTCAAAAAATGTTGAATTCAAATGAAGATTTATCCTAAAGTCTCCATCTAATTGGTCAGGAAATAAGGTCAGCTTTATTTATTTTTAAATTACAAAATTGAAGCACTTGTTATTATCTGCATGGATACCCCTGTGGTCCAAGTTACCATTATCTTGTGGCAAGATTATTGCAATAGCCTCTTGTTTCTTTTGTTTTCCTCTATAGTTTATTCACAAATTAGTAGTTAAGACTGATTAAAACACACATAGTTAGCCCTTCTACTCAAACCTTTCCCTTTGTACACCCTATCACTAACATTAAATTTTACATACTTAAAGCAACCAGTCTGTCTCTTTATAACCTTTCTGAGTGCGTCTATTACTCTTGGTTTACTCTTATCCAGGCTCACATATTCCACACTTTCTCAAACTTGAGGCTTACTTCTGCCTCTGGGCCTCTGCACTGACTATTTGCTGTGTCTAGAATGTTCTCCCTTTAGATATCTGCAGGATATATCCCCTCATCACTTTATGTCTTTACTCAGTATTATGAATGAGGTCTTCCTCGACCATATCATTCAAATTACTACCTCTCTCCAATATCTGACACAACTTCCTTACTTTATATTTTCTTTGTTACTTCCTTTATCTTAACATCTATTTTAATTTGCTTATTTTTAAAATTATCTTTCTCTCCCACTAGAATGTAAGCTCCATGAGATTAGGAATTTTTCTTTTATTTAATGATAAATCATTAATGCCAAGAATGGTGCCCAGGACATAGTATGAAACTGGTGTTTCCACAAACCTTACTTTTTTCCTGATATTGCCCTGACAGTCATATCTGAGTCATCTTATAACTGATCTTCCTGTCTCCCTTTTTATATTGCTAGTCAGTTACCTACAGATACATCTTTCTCAATCATAGATTCTTCCAATTGCTTTCTATTTTTATTTTTTCTTCATAGTTATTTCCCTCACAAGCTAATCAACATCTGAATTTATGTTGTTTATTTTCTTTCTTTTCTTTTTCTTTCTTTCTTTCTTTCTTTCTTCCTTTCTTTCTTTCTTTCTTTCTTCTTTCTTTCTTTCTTTCTTTCTTTCTTTCTTTCTTTCTTTCTTCTTTCCCTCCCTTCCTTCCTTTCTTCCTTCCTTCCTTCTTTTCTTTTTAATAGAATAAAGATTGCACGAGTATAGGGAATTTGCCTGCATGATAGTTTGCTGTATCCCTATGTCTTAGCAAAATGACTGCTGTATAACTGTCCCTCAAAAAGGGCTTGTTGAATAGATAAGTAAAACCTCAGTTATGGATACAACTGAATTGTTATCATTATGACATTCCTAAAATAAAATGCATCTCTATTCCAATAACATGTTTTTTAAATAAAGGAAATTTTAATATTGATCGAAGGTCTATTATCATACAATTAAAATAAATCAAACTAATGTAGAAGTATAACATAAATTTGAAACAAAATGAATGTTTAAACATGCTAATTTTATTTTTCTTGAACATTAGAATACCTTAGAACTGCCATCCACAAACCAAGCAGCTCTTTGTTGGTCAGTTGAGTGCTGTTTATAGGGTACAGTCCAAGTGATGGTAGAATCTGGCAGCTCCTCACACCATTCCAAAGTCAGTCCAAGGGGCAAAGAGGCTCCGAAATCATAAGTAACTCTTCCTTGCATTCCCTTGGTAGCATAATCCTGTATAAACTATTTTCATTTTATTATAGAACTATTCTGGGCATTGCTTTCCCCATTAAAATTTTTTTCTAATATCATCTAAGACATTATATGTGTTTCAGGTTTCAAGATTGTTTGATGTCCTTCAGTCATAGGGGCAGTTTCAATTAGTGTCTGATAGAAAGCTGGTAATTGGCCCTCAAATGGAAAATCTCTAGTGCAAATTTCCAGCTGTTGTCTTTGAAGGTGCTCTCAGGTTTTTTCCATAAGCACCAGTCTACACTCTACATGGAGGTATCAAGCAGAGACTTTGTCTGTGCCAGCACTCTAGCCTCTATTCTACTCTGTAGGGTCTCAGGAAACCTTATTTTTTTTCCAATGTAACATGCTCAATAAATATTGCTCAAAGGGCAGATTTGCATGCCTTTGGCTTTATAGGAAGAGTTCCCCTGTCAGATACAATGTACATCTCTAAATATATCCAGGTAAGAGACACAGCCACTTTTGTCCCAGCTTTCACCTTAATTTTATTTTTCTTGTACATTGAAATTAAATTCAGAAGTGGAATCTTACTATCAAAACTTTCACATCATTGGTACATGACTTTGGGAACTGTTTATATGGAAACTATAATTTTTATCTTCGGCAGATTCATGAATGTAATTTGTTAGGAGATGAGAGGATGAAAGTTAAACATCTGTAAAATAAGATGAAATGGAAAACGAAGTATGCAAAGTGTGATCTGCTTGTAACATATTTTCATTTGTTTCTGTTTGCTTGGCTTTCCATCCGTAAAGTGAATTAGATTTTTATCTCATATAAATCTCCATAAATTCAAAACTGTGTGAATTTAGTAACAAAGTTTTTAGAGTCAATATAGGTCAATATATTTCTCAAAAATAACTACTTGGATTAAGATGAGTTCTTTGGAATTATATTGTTCCAAGTTAAACAGAAATGTAATTTAACTTATTCTCCTTCATTTCATATGGTGTTAACCAGACCTCAGATTTATAATTTGGATTGCTCTCCCTAAAAAGCCAAAAAATGGAATATCAACAAGACAAAAAAAAAATTAAAATGTCAGACAGTGTCATTGTGGCATTAGTAAGAAATAAAGATGAATGGATATTGACACCCTGAGTGTTTGTATAACATTGAACTCAATATGTTTCTCTAATAAAACTGTAGACATTCAAGTTCTTACCTCCCCTTTCAGCTGCCTTTTCTGGACCTGGAGTCCCCTTAACTAATTCTGTAAAGATTCGACAAAAGATCTGAGTACTTTATAAGAATTTAGACAAAAATAATTCTCATTTTTTTCCATTTCTGAATGTAAAAAAAAAAAATTGAAATGGTGAAAGAAAATAAAAGAATGGTCCCTTGTTATTGTTCTTTTTCTTTATTTCTGTATTTTTAATAACCTCTCTTTTTCTCATTTTACATAGGAATAAAGTATAAGATGTAGTGGAATTCCTTTTCAAATGATAATTTTAAAAATCAGATCAATACGCTATGCAAAATCAAACAAAAGAAATAATATTCTATCTCTTTGGTTCGTGAACTTGTCCATTTGTAAAGCATCATACTAATTTTCTAATCTTATAATATATTGATCAATTTTATACGCCAAGTATATTAAAGGCATTCTATGACATCCTTCACGCTCATCCAGAATGATTCTGTGTCCTTCTTGTCTTTAGAACCAGAAGCAGCCTCCCTTGCCACATAAATTGGATGAGAGGTCTCAGCAGGTCAACCTAGATGAGCTCAGCCTCTATTGTTCCTAGTGACATACCAAAACCCAGGGAGTCACAACGGGATAATCGTTCTGCCTTATTGCTTTAAACCAATTGACAGCTTCTGCTTCCTGTGTGGCAGAAGAAAGTACTGAATATCTCTTTTGAGTCTGTGGAACATGCCATTAACATAAATAGTATTTATTCTCTGTTGGATACAAAACTGATTGAAAACAACATGGCCATCTTACATCTGATTCATCAGGAATTTTTTCAATTAGAGTGTTAATGCCATGATGTCTTCTGTACGGCACTCACATGGATCATCTTGTACTTCCCAACCTATTATTAACTAACAATTTATATTTGTCTCCATGCAATTTCCCTTAGATAAAAGGATGGCCATGGACCAATAAATGATTATACAAAGGGATCTAATTTCACTTGGGGTTCTTTTTATTTCACATGTCTATATATTTTTAAAATACTGAGTTAAGGGAAAGGATGGTTGCATAGCTCACAGACCTCCAAAGAGATTTAGAATATTCTCCTTCTATGTGTTTACAATTTCAAAAGGGAAAAAATCCTGGGTGGTAAACTTAGAGACGCAGTCTTAAATTCTCCCTGGAGAAGTTACCTTCTAACAGGTAAAGGACCCAAGGATCTTCCTCCAATCTTAGTAGATATTCCCAATTCTATATAAGTGAAGACACTGGTATTTCTAGTTCCTTCTCCTGAAGGGTGATCCTTCTGAACATGTAGGTTTATGACATCCGGCTCTCATCATATCACCTCTGGGGTGTTATCGTGCGGGACCAACACCACCAAGTTACTTTGTCTGCTGTCTTGGTTCTAATCCCTGAGCAAGGTGCCTCATGTTTCTGCTAGCTAGTTAGCTAACTCTCTCTCTCTCTCTCTCTCTCTATATATATATATATATGTATATATATATAATGGAATATAACTCAGCCATGATAAAGAATGAAATCTTGTCATTTGCAATGACATGGACAGAGCTAGAAAATATAATGCTAAGCAAAATAAGTCAGAGAAAGACAAATACAATATGATTTAACTCGTATATGGAATTTAAGAAACAGGGCGCCTGGGTGGCTCAGTCGTTAAGCGTCTGCCTTTGATATATATATATATAAGAACTTACCCAACGGAATACCCAAAAAACCAAAAATCCAATTTAAAAATGGGCAGAAGACAGGAATAGACATTTCTCCAAAAAAGACATCCAGATGGCCAACAGACACATGAAAAGATGTTCAGTATCACTCATTATCAAGGAAATGCAAATCAAAACCACAATGAGATATCACCCCACAACTGTCAGAATGGCTAAAATCAAAAATACAACAAACAACAGGTGTTGGCAGGGATATGGAGAAAAAGGAACCCTTTTGCTTTGTTGGTGGGAATGCAAACTGGTGCAGCCACTCTGGAAAACAGTATGGAGATTCCACAAAAAGTTAAAAATGTAACTACCATATGATTCACCAGTTGCACTACTGAATATTAACCCCCAAAATTAAAAAAAAACACTAATTTAAAGGGATATGTGCACTCCTATATTTATTGCAGCATTATTTACAATAGCCAAATTTTGGAAGCAAACCAAGTGTCCACAATGGACAAATGGATAAAGAAGACATATATATATATAATATATCAGAATTAGTGCAGTGTCTCCATATATATATGGAGACTCTGCACTAATTCTGATTTAATAGGGTATAGATTCCCAGGCTTAGAGCCTGTAGTGTCCCTTACTGGGCAGTAGAGTTGGCTGATGCCTTGACATCTATATTGAGGAAAAAGGGCCCTAAACCGGGGATTGTCAAAAGAGTATATCCTGAGGGAATCTTATTCTCTAAGGCTGTCTATTTAAGAGTGTTTCTCTTGGAAACTAGAAGTGGAAGAAAGAAATCCAAATATGTGCATATTTTTGTCTTTGATACAATAATATTGTTCATTGTGTCAGTCGTAGCTTCAGCTTCCTTATCTCTTCGAAGACTGTACATAATAATTGTCTGATTTCATTCACAAGACCATCACTAAAATTAAGTTGCAATATGATAGGAACACTTCATGCTCTTTGATGTGTTATGCCAAGGAGTTATTTGAGATAAGTTTACCTTTCTATTTTCTACCTTTTTCATGTTTTACATTCAAATGCTTTGAAGAACAAATATGTAATTTGAAAAATGTTGCATATTTTTTCCCATTGCTTGAAGGTTTATATAATACAGAGAGTTGTACAAAATTCAATACTAATATTTTCCTACTTGGAGCTTTGCCAAGTTATTTGACCATGGAAAGCTATTTTCCTTAACAGCTTTCCATGAGATACATGTTTTAGTGAAGGACAGCAAACCAGCAAGAGCCTTCAATAAGCTTTCTTTTGACTCCTTAAGGAATAATGAATATCAATGGCTCCCAGTTGCTGCTGTCTAGTAACTACCAGAAACATTCTCCTTGTGAGGAACCATATCCATCTTTATAGGTTTCTTTCTTCTTCTGTGGGTGCAACTGCTCTTATTCATTCTCATATTATTTCTCCTATCAGCTTGACAGAGGATGTAGGAGTGCTGTGACAGCAGGACTGAAAGGGTCTGAGGAAGGCCAAGTAGTTGTGAAGGAATTTCCTCAATGCCAGCAGATTTTCCACTCTTTATTATGTAACATGATTTCTTATTTTTTGAAAGTTAAGATTTCACTTAAAAGAAACAGAAGGATGTTGACTTTGACCATTCATAATTCTGTTACAATTTCAGGTGTTTCATAATGAAAAGGAAAAGAAAAAAAATTTAACTTCAATACCACTTTTATTTCTGTTCTCTGAGCCTCGTTATTTGGCACCGGGAAATGTGCACTGATGCCAAGCTGTTAAATTTTTGACATTGCCAGGTCTGTTGGACTGGTGCTCTACGTCCTTAGACTGAGGCTATTACAACTCTTGACTACTTTTCTCCATCTCTTCTTTTCTATGCTTAGCTCCCTAAGGGCTGTTCAATCAAGACTCAATAAAAATTGTTGAACTGTTCAGCTTTTTATTGAGAGTCTTGATGCTACAGCCCCACAGGAGCCCACTGAAAAGAGGATTAGCCTCGTTACCATAAAGAGGCAAAGAGAATGCCAAGGACAAGGAAAGGCATAAAACCAAAGAGTGCAACATACTGCAACTGTCCAACTTAGCTGACTTTAGAAGGGAGGAAGGTATGCAACATTAATATCAGAGGAAAACTGCTACTCTAAAAAGACAGTGTTTATTAAAAAGAGCTTTCATTTATAACTTGCATACCTATTTTATTTTCATAGATACAAAGGGTACCTATTAAGTAGAATAATTTTCTTCTACTAAACAGTTCAGTGTACCTTGATATAGCGGAGTTTATTTAAGTTCCAGTGCATACATAAAGCCCCCCTACTGAGATAGGTCATCTTCTGATACTTTTTCATTATAGAAGCATCGAACTACAACCTATTAGCAATATTCTAAGAACTTTTGTTTGGCTATCCTTCTATATGAAAAAATAGAGAATTTATTTTAAGAAATTTTATAGAAAAAATGTAAAATCCAACATATATTGGCTGAAATAACTTTATTTTTTTTTAAAGATTTATTTATTTATTTGACAGAGTTAGAGACAGCCAGTGAGAGAGGGAACACAAGCAGGGAGAGTGGGAGAGGAAGAAGCAGGTTCATAGTGGAAGAGCCTGATGTGGGGCTCGATCCCACAACTCCGGGATCACGCCCTGAGCCGAAGGCAGATGCTTAACTGCTGTGCCATCCAGGCGCCCCTGAAATAACTTTATATATGAGGAAAAAGAGAAGCCACACTATAATTTGAAGAACCAAGTGAGGAAACCAAAAATATCTATCTGAACCTCTCATGCATTAATTCACTTGACTTGATCAGGCTTTCTATTTGGGGCTAAGTATATAGACATCAATATAACCTCAACTGTGACCTTAAGGCCTATATTGACATCATTTGAATGGACTACAATGTGATGTATAGACAGATGTGGGAAAATCGTTAATATTTGTGTCAGTAGAGACTGAAATATGATGAAACAAAGTGATCATTTGGTTTTTAATAAATCAGGATGCATTACTAAGC
Source organism: Ailuropoda melanoleuca (assembly GCF_002007445.2). Taxonomy (NCBI): domain Eukaryota; kingdom Metazoa; phylum Chordata; class Mammalia; order Carnivora; family Ursidae; genus Ailuropoda; species Ailuropoda melanoleuca. The sequence goes on from NC_048236.1 coordinate 19,874,878, forward strand.
AATTGTTTTGGTAAATAAGCTCGAGATTATTTGGAATATTGTAAACCCTTTTGGTTTGTACTAAGTCCTACTGAAAATGAAGAATTACAAACATTTCACAGATTGAATGTGTCCATTTTGTACAAATTTGATTTAAAACTTAGTAGGTAAGCTCTTCTTGTCTAAAATACAAAAAGTCAACAATGTCTGAAACAATGTGTTAGGTAAAATAGTTATTATATTTGATTGTTGTATTATTATTAATTTCCTTGGATCAGAAGAAGATACTGTTCATTCACTAGGAACAGGGGATGCAGTATTGATCGATCAATATTCCTTGCTCAATTATTCTCATAATAGATCCTAAAACAGAAAGCAATACACTGATTATCACTACTAACATTTCTAGCCTGATACTTCTCAACCCTGGTAGTGACCATGTCTCTGTCCTTGGGTACTAGAGAAGATGGCAATGTTCATGTATCACCCAGACCAATTATATTACGTTCTTGGGGGCAGAGTGGCCATGTGCATATTTTTTTAAAAAACCTTACTAGGAGTCAAGTTTAAGAGGCACCCTTCCAACTCTAATTAGAAAGGAGCAAACAAACAAAAACTAGAGCTCAAGAGCATCCTTAATGGTTTAAATTTCTGGGATTCTGGTTTTTTGATTAGCAACCACAAATAACTTGAGACACAGTGGAAAAGATATTTTAAATATTATAGATGACAATTTATTTATGCATCATAAAAATATTCACAAGTTAACTAATAAAAATAAAACCTAGTAATAAATTATTAATTATTAATTAATATATAGTTCATAATGAAATAAGAAACATGATACTTCTAATAAAAATATAAATTAACATTTTATCTTCTATTTTTATTTTGAGGTAATTTCAAATTTACAGTAAAGTAGCAAGTATAGTAAGAAAGCCATTTTTTTTCCTAAAACTTTTGAGAATAAGTTGTTGACAGGATGCCCCATCATTCCGAAATCTTCAATGAATATTTCTTACCGAAAACAAAAAAAAAAGTCTCAGGTGATCAAAATATAAAGACAAAAATCAGTAAATTAAAATTGATATATTATGATCTTCTAATTTATCCTTACAATTTATGATTCATCAATTATTTCAATAAATAGCAAAATGATTCAATTCAGGATAATATGTCACATTCAGTTATTAATCTCTCTAGCTTTCTTCAATCTGGAATAGCTCCAAGGTCTTGCATTGACATTCATGACCTTGAAGCTTCTGAAGATTATCAGCAGTTATTTTGAAGAATGGGCCTCTATTTGGGTTTGTTTGATGTTTCCTTATGATTCAATTCTGGTAATGCATCTTTGGCAAAATATCATAAAAGTGAGAAGTAATGATGTATTCTTCTCATTGCATCCATTACATGGCAGGCACACAATTTAATTTCCCCCATCACTGATGATGTTAACAGTAATCTCTTGACTAAGAAGGTGTCTGATGATCTCCACTGTAGAGTTACTATTTTTTCTTTTGTAATCAATAAGTGTTTCATGGGGATGTTATATAAATATTTCATTATTTATAAAACTTTCATCCATTATTTTTAGCATCCTTTGTTTTTCTTGGCTGAATTAATTATTAAAATGATGGTTTTGCCCTTTGTGATACACTTTAGCAAGAGATATTAAATCAAGGAGTTTGGAATATGTAAAAATAAGTTCACATGTAACTCTCTTAGTGGAACACTCCCACATGGAAGGCATTTTCTCTTTTCTCAGACTTGGATTTAGTATGTTATTGTCCTGCTTGGGTCTGTTTCAGTATATTAAATCTTTTCTGTTGCTAAATTTAGAAGTTAAGAATTTGAGTTTCTGGGGCACCTAGTGGCTCAGTCTGTTTGTCTTCAGCTCAGGTCATGATCCCAGAGGCCTGGGATTGAGCCCCCATCAGGCTCCCTGCTTAGTGGGGAGCTTGCTTCTCCCTCTCCTCCCTGCTTGTGCTCTCTGTCCTTATCTCTGTCTCTCTCTCTCTCAAATAGATAAATAAAATCTTTAAAAAGAAAAAAGAATGTGAGTTTCTAAGGAACGTGTGCTCAGGTCACTGCTGGAACCGCAATTTCACCATCATAATTGTGCCACCTTGAAACTCATCTGTGATGTATTGATCATTTCATAATGTTCCATGTAATCTTCCCTTCTCCAGTGGGTCCGCATTTCTGGCATATGTTAAGAGACAATTCTCAAGGAATAGTTTCACATTTCAACCTTCTCTGGGCCTTCTGAGTAAATTATAAACAGCAAGATAAAATATAAAGAATGTGATCTCTATTATTGTTACTGTTATTATTATTAAAATTATTGCCTTAATTAAACGGTTCTCCATGGTTTCCTTGTTTTAGGTTTCCTAAGGTAGATTCAGTCCAGTCCGATCCTTAGAATCTGGTCTTTTTTAATCTATTAAATTTCTTTTACAAGAGTCATTCTTTTTGATCTAATAGAGGCTAATATATCAAAATTCATCCTGACATTTTAAAAGGTTATAAATGGCAAAACAATGAGAAAAAGGAAAGATATTCCAAAATAAGACAATAGGCAAAAATAATGAATGTTATGAGGACTAAATCAGGAAAGTGTATAAACAAGGCTCAAGGAGAGTTTAAAAATCCCTGTGGACAATCATGAAAACCAGCTATAATTCCCAATATATGTACAACAGATAAACTAATCAGTATGGGGGAGTTTCTTACCATGTGGATTAGTGCAAAAATGAAACTGTACATTCAAGGTCACTCGGAATGTTTCCTGCATCAAAGAAACCAAAGTCTGAGGAATTTCACACATGCACCCCTATTCCCTCATCTCAGACTGAGGAGGTCAGGGACCTTCATTTCCTTTCCTTTCATGATCGCCGTTCCCCAATATGCACCTCAGCTCTCAGGGCCTGGAGGCTGATGTTCTTAAAATCATTTTTATACAGATTAGTTCAGAAACTCACCATATCTTAAAAATACGAGAAGTAAGCATAAGTTTATGGTATTCATTTACACAAGTGTGCAGATACTGAATTTGACGTTTTCTGACTAAGGGTAGAACAAAAAAGATAAAGGAACATTACTAGAGTAGGTCAGATGTGTGCATGTGTGTGTGTGTTATTTTTTTTTTTACCAGATTGTGGGAATTAGGAAGGGATGAAATAATTTAAATGAGACCCAAAGCACTAGTAAGAATTTTAATTAAAGTGATGTTCAGTTTCTAAGAACAGATCTTATGTTTATATTAAATACATAGAATTAAGACCGCACACGGTAATGAGGAACACAAATGACCTGAAAATAACCTACAATAATCCCTCTTTTCCTACTTCAACTACTGAGTGGATGATGGTGTCTTTCGCTAATAAAAGGAGCAATAGAGAAAAGGTAGATTTATAGCGAGTCGGGGAGAGTTCAAGCTCTGGGTAGTCTTCGTTGTAAGTGCCTGTAGGGCATTTGAATGGAAAACTTCAGTGGACATTTAAACCTACAGCACTGGAACTTACAGGAGAGCTTTGGAGTGGGGATACAGATTTGGAAGTCATAAACAAGACAGGACAATAAAATCTCCCAGGGAGAGCAACCAGAGAGATAGGAAAATAACTGCAATAAATGCCAATATTATTAAGGCGAGTCAGAGGGGAGGATGTCACAAAGTCACCTGAAAAGGAACAAGTGAGATAGCAGAGAACTAGGAGAGAATAGTGGCACATTATTGAGTGCAAGGCACTTAGCAGAACACTTCAAAGTTACTTCTGATGTTTGAAACCTCAAAGCAAAACAATAGGGTTTGTGCCGCAGGGAAGCAATTCTGTGTGGATGCAATTTTTAGTGTAAACAGCTCCAGAAGGAGAAAATATAAATACAAGAGTATATTTATGTCTGACTCAGGATAAATAACACTGATGATATGGGAAAGAGAGCAAAATGGTTTCACAGTATTTTAAGAAAAACCCAAAACACTAACAGGTAACATGTTTTGTTTTGTTTTTTTTAATTTGCAGAAATTATCTTAGTGTCTATAGTATTTCTTATAGCATAATTTATTAATGTTTTCATCTTCATAGTATATTTTATTAGAAAAAATTAAGTATATTGGAAATGTCTCTGTTTATACCTACGTGGAATTTATTACTCTGGTCTTAGTTACCATATTAAGAGACAGAGCTAAATAGGATAGAACTTCAAATTTCGGCCAGAAATCCTGGCAGAATAATTCTCACATCTTTCATAAGGACAAGTAAAATAAGCCATCTTCGTGTGCAGTTCCTCCAACATTTTCGTTGCCAGCACTTCCATTCTAATTTCAGTGTTTGTAGACTGTATCACATGACACAATGACAACTGTGATAGATTTCTGACACAGCATGACTGCAGCATATTTGATCTCCTTTTTTCCCCAGACACACCCAAAGGAAAGAACCCTACCTCTTAAACTGGTGTATTTTAAAAACAACAGTTCATATTTTGCTATGAAAGCAAAGGTCTTACTAAGAGATGATATAATTATTGGCTTAATGACACATGTGTTTTCATAATAGATGAGCCAAAATAGAAGTTTATAATAAATATTGGTGTGTAACGGCAGATCCTAGTATTCAGTTCCCATTTTCCTTTTCCCAAATCCAGTTTTATATGGGCAGCAATATAAAAGATAAGCAATTTATTTTTTTTTAAAGATTTTATTTATTTATTTATTTGATAGAGAAAGGGAGAAACAGAGCTGGAGTGGAGGGGAAGGGGCAAAGGGAGAGGGAGAAGCAGACTTCCCACTGAGCAGGGAACTCTATTCCAGGACTCTGGGATCATGACCTGAGCCGCAGGTAGACACAACTGACTGAGCCACCCAGGGGCCCCTAAAAGATAAACAACTTCATTCCAAGCCCTCTATACAGCCAGTCGGGACCATGTGACTGACTTCTAGCCAATGAATAGTGACCTGAAGTCCTTGGGTGGGATTTCTGGAAAAGTTCTCCAAAGAGAAGGAGACAGCTAATTTGTATGTCTTTGCTCTTCTGTCCTTTCTTCTTCCTAATGCATGAAATACAGAAATAATGTTTAAAACTCAGAAGCCATTATATAGGCATTTGGATGAGGGTCATATCCTCGGGATGGTATAGGAAAGAACTGATTCCCTGATAACATTGTAGTGCTGTCATTCTAGCCTTTATCTCCTATTCTGGACTTTTATTTTTAGGATGCTAAAATACTCTTCTTTTTTGTCTGAGCTACTTTTTTGGGGTGACTGGTAGGCTGTATATTGAGGTCCCAGTCCCTGGAATCTGTGAATATCACCTTGTATAGAAAAAGTGACTTTGCAGATGTGATTAAATAAAAAAATTTGAAAAGGGAAGATAATCCTTGATTATCTGGGTGGGCTCAATTAAATTGAAAGGATCCTTAAGGGAAGGAGGCAAAAGGAGATCTGATTACAGAGACACACTACCCTGGAACTGCTGGTTTGAAGATGGATGAAAGGGACATGAGCCAAGGAACGCAGGTCTAGAGGTGGGGGAAAAACAAGGAAACAGAGTCTCCCGTAGACTTTGCAAGGGAATTGCAGCTCTGCCGACACCTTGATTTGTGTCCGAGGAAACTGATTTTGTATTTCTGTTCCAGAACTATGAGAAAATTAATTTGCATTGTTTTAAATCCCAAGTTTGTGATAATTTGTTATAGCAGCGATAGGAAACGAATACAGCGTTCTTGTTATTTGTACGTGAGCATAATTCTTAAATAATGCAGTACAGAATGGTATTGTTAAGAAATAAGGGCAAATTGCTTTAATTTATGTTTTAACTCCCTAAAGAGAAGGGGGATTGTATTAATCTATGTGGCCGATGCTAATAAATAGTAGCTAGTCCATAGCAGGTATTGAACAAGCATTTCTTAAACTAAAATGGATTTCAGCTCTTTTACCAGTGAATGTGTTAAGGAAAAGGGGTTTCGAAAAAGAAAACAGTTATTTTCCCCTCCATAATGTGAATATGATATTGAATCAGATTTTTCTGTTTTGTGGTTCTGTGGGTGTACGATAGCTGTTTAGATATAATTAATGAAATACAATGAAAATGCTTTTTGGAATTCATATGATTACATCACAATGATCAAATTTCTAACTTAATTACTTGTTTATCAAGTCTGAAATATTGCAACATCTTTCAATAATTTCCAAAAGAAATCATCTGTATGTTGTTGATTTCAGTTTGCCTTAGGTCAAAATCTATTGATACAGATATAGTGAGGTGGCATAAACTTCTTGCTGAAGATAAATTATTTGCTTTCCGACACTGTCTATGTAAAAATATATGCAACACACCCAACTACTATGTTTTTCAACAAAAACGGAGCAGATAATCAGAAATTTAAAGTTTATAAAAAAGCTTTATGAAGCGTTTTTACTCAATTATATTTCTAAATTTGTAGTTGATTCTGAAAATTTTCTAATTTTTTTTTAAAGATTTTATTTATTTATTTGACAGAGATAGAGACAGCCAGCGAGAGAGGGAACACAAGCAGGGGGAGTGGGAGAGGAAGAAGCAGGCTCATAGCGGAGAAGCCTGATGTGGGGCTCAATCCCAGAACACCGGGATCACGCCCTGAGCCGAAGGCGGACGCTTAACGACTGCACCACCCAGGCGCCCCTGAAAATTTTCTAATTTTTTAACTTATTTTGTGAGTTTATAGTCTAGTAGATTTTAAACTATAGGGTGGATAAGAAGTAGACTCCATTGTTAACAGTGGATATATGGGACCTTTCTTCCTGTGGATTCTGATCCAGTAGGTATGGATAAAATGGAGAAATCTGTATCTGAACAATCTCTCCTGATCATCTGTACAGAGGCGGTCAGACATTTACACCCATGTGTTGAAAAACAGTTTTGCAATAACCTTTAGCCTGACAATTAGAGACAATTTGAGTTACACATCTAACTCCAGTACATTGTGTTTTAGTGCAAATATTTTTGTGAAACTCATAATAAATAGTATTATAATTGGAGAATTTCCATCCTCTAAACAATTGAATCTATATTCATAGTCTCCTGTGTAGACAGCTTTATTTGAGTGAGAATTCCCAGAGTGAAACATTAAGGAACATCTGTCATCTTTGTAGAACCTCGTAAAACAAGGGGCACTGCGAGTTTTAGTAAATGGATTATGCTACATAAAACACTCCGAAAGTACCTTCATGCATTGAAACACCATGGAGTGCATTTTACAGTCTTCTGGTACTCAAAGGTAGTTAATATTACACTGTAATCTGCATGATAAATTTTCAGAGACTTGCTGGGAAAAACAAAGCATCTAGGGACTACTATAAAAAATAGTAAAATTGAACATATTCTTTCATGTATAAGAGAGTACATTTAATTTTAGACAAACTCTAAAATATTCAAGAGTAATTAATATCTAAATCTAGTTTGGTTCATATAGAAAGGATTCATTATTTTTATAGAAAGGATTCATTATTTTTTATAGTTAATGTCTTGAGTTGTTAATGCATAGGAACCTTTAGGTGCCAGTACTTATTGTGTCCTAAGTATTTGCCAGACACTGTGCTATAGCCCAATATATTTAAGTCATGTAACGGCTCTGTGAAATATTGCATTAGTCAGCATTCTCCAGAGAAACAGAATCAATAGTATGTATACAAATGATGAGAGAGAGATTTATTTTAAGGAACTGGCTCACAGGATTGTGGGGGCTAGCAAGTCTGATATCTACAGGGCAGGGCTACAGGCTGGAAATTCCAGCAAGAGTTGATGTTGCAGGTTTGAGTCTGAAGGCAGTCTGAGGACAGATTTCTCTCAGTTTCAGGTATTTTCCCTTAAGACCTTCAGTTGATTATATGAAATATGTTTCACATTATGAAAGATGATCTATTTTCCTCAAAGTCTACCGATTTTTTTTTAAAGATTTTATTTATTTACTTGACAGAGAGACAGCCAGCTAGAGAGGGAACACAAGCAGAGGGAGTGGGAGAGGAAGAAGCAGGCTCCCAGAGGAGGAGCCTGATGCGGGGCTCGATCCCATAACATCGGGATCACGCCCTGAGCCAAAGGCAGACGCTAAACGACTGCGCCATGCAGGCACCCCAAAGTCTACTGATTTAAATGATAATCACATCTAAAAAATAGCTTCCAACCAACAAAGACTAGTGTTTGACCATAAAGCTGGCCAGAGTTGCCTAACTAGGTTGACACATTAAATTAATAATCATGAGTAGGTACTATTATTATTTCATCTTACAGAGGAATAAACTGAGGCAAGGAGACATTTAAAATTTGTCTAAGATAATAAAATATGTAAAAGTGAGATCCAAGACTCGAAGACAGGCTGTGAAATATCTGGAAATGTATCATTCAGTTTCCCTTTCAAGCAAAGACTTGCAACCTAGCTGCGTGTTGGAGAGGGGACATGAAGTGTGTGGGTGGGTGGGGAGGTGGGGAGAATTCAGTCCGTAAACAGATGGCCTTCAGTTTCCAATTTCTTTTGGGTCTACCTCAACTACAGAAAGCCCACTCTTCCTGGGAAAGTTTTTATCTGGTGAATAAAGCATGGATGTAAGGGCCAGGCCACTTAGACCCTGTGTAGAACTATCCGACGGGCATGATCATTCTAGATTTTCCTCCCAAATTACTGTGGCTTTGTTGACACTACATTTGACTTTTACCTCTTTCTCTGCCCAACTCTGCTTCTTCCCTCTTTCCTTCACAGTGGTTAATCTCTGTGTAGTACAAACTTCATTTTAGTGTCTTCTTCCAGAATACTCAACCTCTAACACAAGCCATCTTATCCTGAGCATGAATTCATAGACCACTATTGAAGCATTTTATGTGGCATATGGTTATAGCCCTTTTCCTACAAATGTAAAGATTCTTAGGCACAAAAGTAAGAATTAAATCTTAACAGGCTGTGGACAATTGGATTATAGCTGGATAAAATAGAAAATACATTTGTCAAGGTGTTTTTGAATCCTACATTCTTTGACTATCCTACTTTCATGCCACTTACAATTATAATGAACATGGCAAACATTTCCAGTGGGGATCAAGGGCAAGTCAGAAAAACAGCCCATGGCAAGTAGTTCATTGCAGTGAGATTAATACGGGAAAATAATTGCAAAGGCCTGAAAGAGATAAAGGCAAACAAGTGGCGGTGAGAAGACTCAGAGATCAGCAAATTTAGGAAGTACCCTTAGAAATCAGTGGTTTCTTGAGCTCCAATGGGAGGATATGTGGAGGCAGCTAGAAACAGGAAGGGGGCTCTCCAACAAGATCTGTGAACACAGAAAGAGGTACTGAGAAGGAGTTGAAGCATCAAGAAAATGCTTCCTAAAGCATAGAGAGGGGGCCACACAAATGCTGGCCTCTTGTTTCTCCCCCTTCTCCTTTCCTCCTTCCTTGTATTCCTCTACCAGTAGTGCCATCTAATGGTGAGGAAGTCTGGCAATTGTTGTGGGGCCAAGCAGCCCTCTGAAGGACTGGACAGAACAGGAGGAAGTCCCAAAGGGAAAGATTTTTAAAAGAAATTAATGACAGATGCATCACCATGATGTCCAGTGAAGTCAGTGACAAAGATTTTTAATTAAGGGACAAAGACCAAGTCCCATGATATGCTCCCATTACCATCACTATTATCAGCCTTGTGTCAGTGTGATTAACCAATTAATTCCAGCCCTTCTTCCATAACACATTTCTTCATCTTGCCCACAAGATCTCATGGTATAAATTAAAAATTTACAGCAGAAATCAAGACATGTTCTCTGCAGCCGTTCATTTATCAAGTGGGCCACAGTGGTTGTTATGGAAGAAATCAAACTTCACTTGTTTTTCTGTTTAAATCTGCAAGAATCACAATTATCTTACAAGCACCCGGGAGAAAAAGTAGACACTTGGTTTCTGAGATTTTTGTCAGAATAGCAAAAGAAACTAAACAATTTCTATAATAATAGTATAGGTAAATGCAAGGCTATTCAAGTTCATTTACTGCTTAAGTGGGAAAAAAATTCCCTACAACAAACTTCCTTTAGATCATTTGAACGTTGCAAGGTTTTACATGTTTGAAGCTAAAGGTTGTTTACAAGATTTTAAAAAGCACCATGTACTAAATAGCTCAGAGAACATTTTGTTATCATTTATGAATATCTTAGGAAATTTTTCGTTCAGTCCCAACAATCATAGTAAGAGAGAATGAGTAAATAAATCTAAATTCCAGTAAGATTTTTCTCCCACCCTTCTGCTCCCTTTGTTCTATAAGAGCCTGAGGTCATAGATACGCTTTATCTCCAGACTCTGTTCTCTTATCTTATCAAGAACCTAATTATTAACTTGTACATTAAAAATGGAAAGTAATCTATGTGTGAGTTTTTTTCCTACCTAACAGGTTAGTATTACCAGTGTGACTTACAGCTTTCTTAAACATTTTAAATAGGCTAATTAGGGTATAATTTATAATCAGATGTTCCCACTATAGCTGTAGATTTTAGTAAGTTTACATAAATTCATATACTCATCTAAGCATCACCGTTATTGAAATATAGAACTTTTTGAAATATAGTTTCATCGCAAGTCTTTTTTTTTTTTTCTAATATCATTTACTTGTCTTTATAAAAGAAAAGTCCCTTTTCTGCCTGATGCTTAAGATTCTTCCAGATCTCACTGTTGGGAGCATTCTCCCCATTGTAGTGGTCCTCTCCCCCACTCTCCAAAGCAATAATCCATTCAAAAGAAAGTCTCTCTTAAATCCAGATTTATTTTTATTTGACAATGCTAATGTCCACAGCCTCTTTTCATGTTAATCATGTTTAATTTGCACACACCATAAAATGTGTTTAGTTTGAGATGCCCTTGCCAAAGGCAGAATCACATAGTCATAGGTTTATAAAATGTTCTAGTTAAAAAAGAACTCAAGCGGTGTCTAACATAATCTTTCACTTTTCAGGTGACAAAACATAAATCAAGAAAATGAGGTATCTTGACGAGAATTACAGAATAAAGAATTTGAAAGATAAGGTTTAGAATCTTGACAGTATCGCCCTTTGTCAACTACAAATTTGCTTACAGTCCACCTGGCTTATATTTAATACCCAAATTTTGCCAAGGACAACATTTAGTGCATTTTGTCTGTAGATTCTAGAATACATCATTTTCTCATTTATAAAAAGTGTAGTACATTTGCCTGTTTTTAAATTTTGGCCCTAATCCTATTATTCGTAATACTTCATAGATAGCCAGCAATGATTGCACGATCACACTCTAAATTATTTATCAAGTCATATTTATAATCCTCAGTGCCAGAGATTTTAATTCATTTAATGTTTTTCTTCACTTGTCGCAGGCAAGAGGTCTCTCAACAATAAATCACTAACACTTTCCAGTTTGCAATTTGTTCTCTTCGACAGACAAAAAGCAAACATATTACATTTAGTAGTCCTTATTGATTTCTTTAAGATTTGCCTAAAATGGTGAGTATATCCATATTCATAAATGTTCTTGTTCTTTTTGATATATTTTGCAAGTGCCAGCTTATTTTTGATAATAGACACAGTGGGACTATTATATTTTCATTCTATTCATGTATTTTTCCATAGTTAAGTATCCTTTCTTTACATACTTAAAAACATACATGTATCCTTATTAGAGAAATATCTGAACTGATACAATGCTTGTTTTTTTTTTATTATTTTTATTCCTCCTTCACTGATTGAAATGATAGAATTTCATTATAAATCTCTCAGTAAGATACTTTGCCAGGTGCTGTTTTAAGCACTTCATGTATTTCAATTCATTTAAGCTTTGCAACAAACCCTTAGGATATGTACTGTTATTACCTTATTTTACAAATAATGCAGACATCATATCATTAGTAAGTGGTATGGCTAGAATTAGGTGCTGTTCATCATTGCCACTTCACCTCCAATCTCTGCAGATCCTCTAAATTAGTATATTTTATTACCACAGAATCGTCCATTATCTTAAAACTTCTTTAGAATCTCCCTTTTGGCAGAGTATAAGAGTAGAATAATGCAGGGGTGCCTGGGTGGCACAGCGGTTAAGCCTCTGCCTTCGGCTCAGGGCGTGATCCTGGTGTTCTGGGATCGAGCCCCATATCAGGCTCCTCCGCTGGGAGCCTGCTTCTTCCTCTCCCACTCCCCCTGCTTGTGTTCCCTCTCTCACTGCCTGTCTCTATCTCTGTCGAATAAATAAATAAAATCTTTAAAAAAAAAGAGTAGAATAATGCAGCTGCTATAGTGCTGGGATAGTGCTTATGACTATACCCAGAAAGCTGATACTTTTCTCTCCAAATTTCTCATTACTACTCTTCAGTAGGCAGGACTTCTTTTTGCTCAAATTAAGTAAAAATTGAAGTTCCTTGGTTATGTTCCCAATCTTCTAGAAGATGACCCTGTCAGCAAGGCAAAGAAAGAATTTATTACATGGTTTTATTAGATGAACAGTTGGAAGAAAATGATCCCTTTCTAAAACCTCATCCAAATACACTCTGTCACCTTTCCACTATCATTTCATTGATTTAGAACCAAATCAAGACCATTGTTGAAAATTTTATCTGTAGAAATAAAAGCCATGCATTTGAAGGTAAAAACTTCAAGTTGTTACTGGAGTCGTAGCAGTTTAGATAAGTGCTGCAGTTCTGCCCTGAAAAGGTGCCTATACTCCTGAGGATGGACCATATTAAGCTTGTGACTGGTTGAGATAAGAAACCAGCCAACTTCGAAAGGAAGAGAGCCATGAGCTGGGACTCATGCTCATTTCAGATGGGGAAGTGAGAAAGCAGCCCTCACAGTTTCGCCTGTCACCACATATGCATACTTTTGTTCTGCCAGAATTACATGCTTTCTCATTTTGTTTATAAAGAACTCATCAGTTATTTGAGATTTTATTGTAGATAAAAATGACCATAATTTAGTAAGATCCAGGTGACTTATGCAAAACATATTTTCTGAATTTAATTTTTTTCCCTCTAGTTGGATCAAAGTTTACTGACTCCAGATTATCCAACCCATAGATAAGGATATAAAGAGATATTTCAAAACTACCTACATACATGTCTGAATGTATGCCCCAGATCAGAACTTCTCTTCGCCTGAAATAATACATTGAGTTTGACAGAATGTATAAATTGAATAAATACAACTGACAGATACCCTTGCTACTTTCCATCCTCCTTCTAAATTGTGGATTTGAGTAAATTTTTATATAATATTTAAAAAGAGAAATTGCCAATCTGGAAAAAACTCCAAGAAAGCAAAGCACATGGACAAGGTATATGATATAATAAATGAAGAACAAGTGGAAATTTCACTCTGACTAGAAGGTTATTTAGAAGAACAGGATCGAGTCCATAAAGGATTTGAGAATTCCCATAAAGAGTAAGGAGAATATCTGTTCTATGCTTTGGTAAAGGACATATTTAGAACAGAATTAGGACACCATAGGAAAGAGTATATAGGAATGCCTGGCAGCAGCAGTGGGTAGCCCACAAAGATTTAAAAATGAGGTAAATAGAAATCTTTTCTACTAGACCAAATATAAAGCTAACACATATGGGATCATTGCAGATATAGAAATTTTATATTAATGGGATAAAATATTTCTCATGATAGCACCAACTTTGACTGTAAACTAATTACTTGTACCATTACATTAAAAAACTGATTGATAGAGAGATGGTTAGTAAGTAATAGAAATCAAAACAGAACATGAGTCACAAAAAACCCTTTGGATTCTTATAGTCTAAACTGACACACTTCTAACTTAAACATATATGAGAAAAAAATAATTTTGGGCTTACTTTAGTGGGAAGATTAGATATGGTTCTAGTTTTAAGAAATACCGGATCCTGGGCCTCAACGAATGTTAGCAAGCCTCTTAATCCATCTACAAGCTCTGTTTGCCTATGATTGCCTGCATTCTAAATGCAGTTTTTCAGTACCATGAACTCGTCGAATATCAGCAACGTATGTTCTTTAAGCTTAGAAACATCAGAAGAAAGACAACGTTTTAATATTTTTTCTTCAGATATCAATCCAATAAATTAATTGGAATGACATTTATTAGATTCCAACCCCTGCCCTCCTTTGGACCAAGCACTGAGAAACAAATAATGCTAGATGATATCCATTATATTTTACACCTGAACTAACAAAACACTTTATGTTATACTTCAATAAAAATATTTTGTAGGAGAAGTAACATAAGCTATTAATATTACATATCAAAATCCTCCCATACATGCAGAATAGCATTTATGGTCCCTGATTAAAAAAAGAAAGAAAGAAAAGAAAAGTTGTAAACTAATTCATCTTTTGTTTAGTAAGCTTTAGATAGTTAATTTTCTGGTGTTACAAGTGATCTTTAAAATTTAGGTATTTTCTATAGCACTTTTAAGTTATTCTTGGCCTGGTTAGGACACTGTTTGTGATATATGTTGAATTAAGCCTAAAATAGATTCCATCTGTTTATATAGAATATCATCATACAATTTTACTAATATTTTTCATATTGCAAAATGGTTTGGGTTTTTTGTTTGTTTGTTTGTTTAACAGCTTTTTCATTTTGATGACTCATATAAAAAAGAAACACATTGTCCGCATGTAAGCTAAAACATTTAGATCATTTTATGCCCTCCTTGTTAAACACTCAGTGAAGAAAACCTGATCTGGGTAAAGACAGTGGGTAAGGACCATACTTTTATTTATATATGAACAAAGATGATACACAAAACTCTGATGTACAGAACTTGATAAATTTCACCTTCATTCGTCTGTTGAGCCATTTACTAAGTATTTATTGAGCACCACGTATATGCTATGCACATTGGTAAAGTTCAGTGAATGGACTGATAACTAGAAAAAGCCCTGACTTCAAGCTACTTAGTGATTAAGGAGTGGATGCAAACTAGAAACAGTACAGATTCTGACCAATTGTGTAGAAATGAAGAACATTTCTATTGTTTTAAAAGGGAGCAAGGTGACTTCAAAGATTTAGAAGTCAGAAATCTCACCAACAGATTTCCTTCTGTGTGGCTTCATGAAGTAACACCTTTAATTCCACACCTCAGAAAATAAAAATAAGAATGTAAGCATGACATATTGTTAAGAAGAAACTGGATTGGTTTGTGTTTTCTTGAATAGACCTATTATTTTTAAAATGTAATGGTTATGAAAAACCATAAAAAGAATTTCTTTGTTGGATTGTCCAGGCCCTGTGATTGAAGCCAGACTGAAAACAACATTTTCTCAGATGGTTTTATATTTAATTTTCATCAATTGCAATGAATACCGGATGTTGTAGCATTTACAATGACTAGGTATACAAGATAAAGGTATCTGAGAGCATTCATGTTTTTATCTTTTTTTAAAGTGTAATGGTTTTCAGGATCTCAAGTTTAAGCAGCAAGAGGAAATTAAAATGAACCCATTGATGCAGTAACCAAGTCAGATGTGTTCTGATACATTAAAATATTGCTTCCCGCCTTTGTTAGAAATATATAATGACAGAATATTCTAGTGATAAGTAAATATGTGTAATCATTTTTAAAGATTTAATACTTTATTCTAGAAAGAGCAAAATGGTGAATAAAAGGCATGAATAGGGGTTATCACTCTTTTATTAGCACAGTTTTCTAAATGATATCTAAATTAATCTTAGTAGATATCACCCTACTAATAAAACGCAACATTACAGAAAACTCATAGGAATAGAGGGTGTTCTAAAGTTGGATTACCATAAATGCCTAAATATACCTCAAATATAAGACAACCCCACTTTCCCAATGAGAAGACCCCACCAAGTAGCTTTTTCTCTGGTTTGATAGTGGAAATTTTGAGGAATTTAAAATTTGACAGCAAACACATAAGGCATAATAGTTGATGTCACATATGCATATTTAAAATTACATATAAATTAATGTTTAGAAGTATTGCCATTTTTAATAACAATATTCATGGATAAAAGGGGTTTTTTTAGTTGTTATTTTTTGACTAGAAGTATTGAAAAACATGACTGTCTTTTTTTATCATTATAACCACTTTCAAGTCGTTTAACTTAGTTTTCCAGAGCAAGTTACCTTTCATTCCCCTAAGCTGATTGTAACAATGTGCTTTCTTAATACCTTAGGGATGTAATCACTAGAAATTGTATTCCAGTTGACGTTTTATAATAACTACATAATTCTTGGATAGTTTTAGAAATTATTATTCATATTAGATGTGGATATTTCTGATCCATAAAATTTAGCAATTGCCGTTTCGTTGATTTATCCTGTCAGTTTTATTAATTTTTGAAGGGCTTGCATATTTTAACTTCCAACACTTGAAATTGTGGGTCACACTTTGAAAAAGAGTTACCAGAACAGAATTAACGTACTTTATTCACCTGTTTTCTCCCTGTCCTCGCACAGGCTTCTTTCCCTCCTTCCTCTCTCCCTTTCTCTTTTCTCTCCTTATAACTCACCACCGCTGTATTTAAAATTATCATTGAATGAAGATATATTGGCCAAAATGTTAGCCTTGTCTCAACATATCTTTATCCACTTAATAAACGTTTCTTCACTAATTATGATATGTACTATGTGCAAGACTCTGTTCTAGGTGGGGTTATGAATGATTAAGATAGAACAGAAAAAATGCTGCTGTGAAAATTATTTGGAAAGCACCACACCATAATTAAATGAACTTAACAAATATTTATTGATTTATATGATATTATATATATTCATACATATACACACACACATATCCATATATACACACATACATGCACATATATGTGCACACACATAGAAACACACACCAAAAAAACATACAAAAAGTCTTGTCCTTATGGAACACATTATAAAAGGTGTTTGAAAGGTTTTTTTTAATTAAAAAGCAATGCTCATTTTTCCCTTTTTATATATTGCATTTATATTACATTGATGAAGCTCTGATTATATCTTTATTTAAAAATAAAAACCATACAATTATTATTTTAATGTTACCTAAAGAAATCTTTTCTGATTAGATTTTGTGCCTGAGAACAAAGAACTTGCACTTTACTATATACAAGGGACTTTTTTTATATATTTATGTGAAAAGAAGTTACAGTCTCATGATTATAATGGACCGTTTTGAGCTTTTGTTAAACATCTTAGTAACTATTGAGTATATTCTATGTGTATCAATCTCTCGCAGGTATAGACAAAGAGACGTTATAGTCTGATTTGAGAAGAGATAATTTCAGTCTAATTTCATACGTTAAAACACAAAGACAAAGTGTTAACTAATTGACAAAACAGAATTAGGAGCTTCAAATAAGCACTCTTTTAGTCTGCAAATTCTGAAGTTGCTGTCATGTTAAGGAAGCTGAGACTTCTATTTTCTCAAAAAGTTCAAATGAAGTCACAATAATGGTATAAAATTATATAAATAAATAAAAGCAATGTGAACAAAGTATGGGAAGAAACCACAGAAGACAAGAAAAGCCAACACAATTTTAGAAGATGAAGTATGGATTGATAAACGCTAACATTATCAAAGTAAGGGATGCTGGAATCTAACTACCAGTACAACAGTGTGTAGGGACCCAATCAAGATCAGGCACACTTTGAAAGTTTCATGAATCAGAATCACGTAGTACTTGGATTGTGAGAACTGGGAGAGGTTGGAAGGAAACAGAAGAACGGATTAAAAATAAAGTACAGGAAATACGTAAACTTTTACCTCTCTCCCCAAACCAAGAAAGCAGACAAACCTCTCTCCCACCCAAGCAGGAGAATGGAGCTTTACTTTCTGCAAAGCTGAATGTGAGGTTTCCAGACTCATTGACATCAAGGAGGGTTGCGGTACGGGTGATTATTTACTGAGGTGAAGACAATTAAGTTTGAATCTTCATTCTGAAATGTCACCAGATATTTCAACAGCGATTCTAGAAGTTAGGAAACAACAGATGAATGTTTTAAACTTCAGAGGGAAAATTATTGCCAAAATTATAATCAACCCCCAAAAGTATTCAGTTGTGAAGATAATGCAGTATAATCCTCACCGTAACAATAGGCAAGGTTCAAAACCGTTAACTTAGTAAATTTATTATTGAAGTTGTTATTATTGTAAGGTTAAGCCTTCACATCTCCCTGTTGAGAAGTACTATGTTCTCAATGCACACTCTAAAGTGTCTCCGAGAGCCCAAGTGCTGGTTAGATTCACAGGATAGTGTTTGTCTGCTCTGATTAGTAAGATCAAAAGGGTGGTTCTGTGTCCCTGGGCTATTTAGACTGTCAGGACTGAGGAGGAATTCCAGTAAATACAAGTTCATTCGGGGCCAGTAAATACAAGTTTATTACTTGTTAGTTTCATTCATTCTCAAATGATCCAGGAAAAATAAGGACAATGGGACCATCATCTGTCTCCCTTCTATCTGTGAAAAAGTTACCTGCCCTTTGGACCCACACCCCATTCCACCTTGCCTCTATTTAGACCCTCTATCCCAGAAGATAAGAATTGTAATGTGCATTTTGAGAATAGAGCTGGGTTAAGGACAGGATCTGCTCACTATTTTTGGTATATGTCTAGATGCATTCTTACAATGCCTTATTTCTGAAAATAAAATGTTTCAGCATGCAAGTTCTCAAACCTAATGCATCACCAAAACACACATGTTCAGGATACTACTGTGATTATATGCTTTTCTAAACAAGATAGCAAACAGTCAACAGCGGGTCCAGAAAGTGATGTAACAGATACAACACAGGCGAGAGAGATTTAAGGCAGTCCCAAGAAGATACATGTGAAACTGATCT
>NC_048236.1:19893775-19899998 GCF_002007445.2 Ailuropoda melanoleuca
CATCTGATAGAAAAGAAAGAAAAATAATTGAAAGGATATAGTCCTACTAATTTGAAGTCGCAGTTCTAAATAGATTAGAAATTCTATAAATAATAAAGGAAAATTATAAATAAGTGTATGTTTAAAGGGGAATTCATTTTTTTATTTTTTAAAGATTTTATTTATTTATTTATTTATTTAATTGAGAGACAGAAAGAGAGAGCCAGCGTATGAACAGGGGCAGGAGCAGAGGTAGAGGGAGAGAGAGAATCTCAAGCAGACTCCCTGCTGAGAGTGCAGCCCAATGCAGGGCAGGACATGGGGCTTCAGGACAGGCTCAATCTCACAATCCTGAGACCATGACCTGAGCTGAAATCAAGAGTTGGTTGCTTAGCTGACTGAGCCATCCAAGCGCCCCAAAAGGAAATTCATTTTTTAATATATTAAAGTTTGGTTGCAACCAACTGTAAATAAAGAAAGCTAGAAATATGATATTGGAGAAGAGATTAGGAACTATGATGTGTGAAATGCCCTTTGGAACTATTTACACAAAATAAGAATTGAAACTGTAAAAATCAATTATTTTCATAAGAAATAAGTGTGAAAACCTCAAGGAGCATTACCTAGAAATATGCCATAATGTGGTTATGCAGTGATGAAATCAATACATAAGAACACAGATAATGTGTTAGGCATTTATCACCAACAAAAACTCTGCACTGACTTCTTAGTATTTTAAAATGACTGGGGAATACCACAGTTGTAGATCAAGAATTTTCAAGGAGATGCTAGAATGACCAGACATCAGAGAACAAGACTGCAGAATGATTAATGATTGATCAAGGGCCATCAGCCAGTCTTTGGACAACATGGTCACCATATTTTTAATTTTTACAGATTTATCGAGGAGTAACTGACATACATACATGTGTGTGGCTTTGATTTGTACTTCTATGACAATTAGTGAGATTGAGCACCTTTTCATGAACCTATTGGTCATTTGTATGTCTTCCTTTAAAAATGTCTGTTCAGGTCCTTTACTGATTTTTTAAAAATTAAATAATTTGCTTTTTTGCTTTTCAGTTGTATGAGTTTTTACACATTTTGGAGATTAAACCCTTATCCAACATATAGTTTGAAAATATTTTCTTCAATTCTGTAGGTTACTTTTACAATGTATTATTTCTTTGCTGTGCAGGAGCTCTTTAGTTAGATGTAGTTCCACTTGTTTATTTTAGTTTTTGTTGCCTGTGCCTTTGGTGACTTATCCAAAAAATCGTTATCAAGACCAATGCCAAGGAGTTTTTTCCCCTATATTTTCTCCTAGGATATTCATGATTTCAGATCTTACATTTAAGTCTCATCCATTTTTAGTTGATTTTTGAGTATGGTATAAGATATGGGTCAAGTTTCAGTCTTTTGCATTTGGCTGTCTAGTTTTCCCAACACCATTTATTGAAGAAACTATCCGTTTCTCATTGCATATTCTTGGCTTCTTTGTTGTCAATTAATTGACCATATGTGAATTGGTTTATTTCTGGGCTATCTGTTCTGTTCCATTGATCTATGTGTCTGTTTTTATGCCAGTACCATACTGTTTTGATTACTATAGCTTTGTAATATAGTTTGAAAGCAGGAAATGTGCTGCCTTTACCTTTGTTCATCTTTCTGAAGATTTCTTTGGCTTTGCAGAACCTCTTCTGGTTCCATACAAATTTTAGAATTTTTTTTTCTATTTCTGTAAAAAATTGTCATTGGAGTTTGGGTAGGAATTGCATTGACTATAGATAGCTTTGTGTAGCTTGGGAATTTTCACAATATTAATTCTTGCAATCCAAGAACTTGGGATATCTTTCCATTTATTTAGGTCTTCTTCAATTTCTGATATCAGTGTCTTATAGTTTGCACTGTCCATGTCTTTCACCTTCTTGGTTAAATTTATTCCGACGTAATTTATTGTTTTTGATGCTATTTTAAATGGGATTGCTTTCTTGATTTCTCTTTCAGATAGTTCATTGTTAGTGTATAAAAATACCATTGATTTTTGTATTTTGATTTTACATACTGAAACTACCAAATTCATTTATTAGTTCTAACAGCTTTTTCCTGTGGAGTCTTTAGGATTTTAAGATCATATCATCCACAAACAATTTTACTTCTTCCTTTTTAATTTGGATGCCTTTTTTTCCCCTGGCCTAATTGTTCTAAGACTTTCAGTGCTATGTGAATAGAAATTAGGAGAATGAGCATCCTTGTCTCGTTCCAATCACCATATGCTTTTAAACAAGCTTTCAGTAAAATTCTGCATAACACATTATTTTTCTATTATTTTCTATTCTTTTACACTAAAAATATATACTGCCTTATTTCTACTAAAATTAATAAAATCTAAGCATGAGTGGGTCAAAAGGAGATACATGAAAGATAAATCATTAAGCAAAATGACACTTCAGGATATGAAAGTGATTTTTAAACACCTAGCAGGGAGAAAGATATTCATGTCATTTGGCTTAAGCTGATGGCTTGATGCTCTATTTAATACTACTCTTTAGATAATAACTTTATTAAAACTTTATTAATGTCTGGAGGAAAAATCACTTAAATCTTTTGCCAAAGTACCAGTGCTTGCTTACCGTTCAGCAGTTTTCTCATTCCTGTTTTTTTTTTCCTTGAAGCTGTTTGCATATTCCACAGGCTCATTTGTTATGTTTATCTTTCTTAACATATCTAATTGAATGGAATAGGATGATTTGGCTCATTCTGTGCACAGTGTGGTCTCTGCAGGCATGCTTCTCAGCTCATTTTAATATCCTAAAAGAAAACCCTATTACTGCAAGATAACTTTCAGATTAAAATGTAAACATGCCAGTCTATTGCCTTACCTTGTTTGAAATCACAGGAGTCATGAGACAGAAATTCTTAGGGTCTAATACAAATATCTTTGAAATAAGGATAATGAACTTTGTATTATGAGAATAAAGCTCCAGAAGAGCCTTTTACTTTATTCCGGTCATGTAGAGATGCTCTGTATCATATTCATCTAATTTACCTTCATACTGTAGCTGCAGTAAAGGAAATAGAAAGACTCTTCGGAAGTTATAAATGAATTTTAACGAAACTCAATAAATAAGAGGAAGGTAGAGACAAAATCAGCAAGTCAAAAAGGACTAAGTAATCAGACATTTATGGGTTTACTGTATCCATTTCTACCATTCATAGGCCAACATGTAATAGAGAATGATTGTTAAACAATTAGGAGATAAAATTTAATGAGAAGGAAATGAGATAATAAGTTATCATAAATGTTAAAGACTAATTTAACGGCATAAAATGTAGTAATCAGGTCTTTATAATTTCAACTTAAAGTAGTAAACTTGGAGCTAGACTAATAACAAGAAAAAGTTCCCTGCTCTTCTGGAGAGGTTTGAACTTGGTGTTACATACGTGTTTATCTGGCTTGTAGTGGTTATCCCAAGCTTTCTCTGTAACTAGACTACATAAACATGATCTGTACTGTAATTTTGGTACATGCAAAGCAAGCGGATGGCACAGAAAACTGTAAATAGGTAAAACAAAGGTACATTTCAAGGTAAAAGGCAGCGAGAAAACATGCAAGCGAAGAGAGAATAAAAATCTCTGCCAACAAAAACAACGTCCGCACTCATGAGGATCTATCCACACACTACATCCCCGCTTCCATCCGAGCTCATTTTGACAGCTGTATTTCAGAAGCCACTCCAGGCTAAAAAGCACCTTGATTTCAAAAGAACTCTCTGTCTAGGTTATTTGAGAAAATAGTCACAGGATATTTAATCATTGATTTAACTGTAATGATTGTGACTGAAAAACATTTCCTAAATTACCTTGTAGAAAATAATCCTTTGGCAATACTACCTTGAAATATACGTACTGTAGTTTTGTTGCATTTGTTCAAGCCAGAGCGTAAGGCCTTCTAGTTTGCATTTCTGAGATCTCTCTGAGCTTTCTGGCTAAGACTAGGGTTTAATTGATATTAATGTTAAGCCCAGCAAATGGATAAAACATGGGTTGTCAAATTTTAGTATGTACCAGAGTTACCTGGAAGATTTGTTAAAATACAGATTGTTCAGTCTTACTTCCAGAATTTCCGAAATCAGTAAGTCTGGGTGGATATTGATAATTCACTTTTGTAATAATGTCTCAGGTGGTACTGATGCTTCTTGTCTGGAGACCACCTTTTGAGGATTAGTTCTATAAGATGCAGTATAAATATTGCTAGCCTGCTCATTTTGAAAAAGATACTAACAATTTATATGCAATTGGATGGACCCGATTCATATAACTTTATGTATTTGTGTATTATATGACATTTCTATTACTGTTAGTATATTTATATGATATAAATTGTTTAATGAAAATAGGCATATTTGTACTTTTATAAAAATGAACATGGAACATACTATAAATCAAAAATTTGAGTATAATGCCCAATCTATTTGCAAATTTTATGTAATTTTACGAAGTTTTCATCACTTGAAGACATACAGAACTCTACAAAGAAAAGTGTACTTTTTAAGATAACTTATATAACCTGAATAAACTTGACTTACTGAAAAATTGCAACATATTACACTGTCATTTGTGGCTAAATAGCCTCACCAGAAAAACTATATGGACTCTTAGGTCACCAGAGTACTTTATAAGGGCAACATTTTTGCACAATAAATAGGGTAATTAATATAACTCAGAAACAAATGGAACATAACACACAATGGTGAGCTGTGTTGCAAGATAAAAATCAATATGATGATCTAATAGTCTTCCTGTGGAGATATTAATGTTGTGACCACACTTTTAAATGAAGCTGTAATTGACACGTACAAGCCAATTTCTGCAAGGAATAAAATGATAAGGCACTAAAATATGTTACAGTGTAAACCTGTAAATTTCTGTAGAAGTTATCGCTCATATTTTACTTTTTCTTTTTCTTTTTGTTCAGACTGGATATTCACACTCTTTTTTTTTTCAAATTCCTATCTTGGCTTTCTCATTTTCCTCTAACAGTATTATGTTCAAGATAAGATGAGCCAAGGGAACAATATGATCTAAGTAACTTTTTAATTTCAAGGAGGGAGTAAGAAATTTAAATTCACATTGGAAATTTCTAATTATGATTTTTATGATCCTTACTAATGTAGTTAATATTAACACTTCCTGTGCTAGATAAGCTGGGATGGGCTTAGAAAAATTAAGCAAGTTATGTTCATGGCACCACATGTAAACACAAACTCTCTCTCTCTCTCTCTTTCTCTCTCTCTCTCTCTCTCTCACACACACACACACACACACATACACACTATGCAGCCCTGTAGGGTAAGTCCAGATGAAAGGAGGGATCAGATTCATGTTTAAGGAACATAAATCTCAAATGTCAGACATATTGAAAACCATACAATGGCCATGCCAATATATATTCTATTTCAGAAGTTTTTTTGCAAGAAGTTTTTCTGTGACATTGGCTTGCCTCCATCGAGAGATATCTGTGGTCCCTCTGAACACTGACTGAACTTTACAACTATCTCACCCAATACAATACTGCAGAATGAACACTATGGGACATGGAAGAAAAGGTAATAAAAGAGAGTACAGGTTCTGCTGTGGCTCTCCCCCTGTGTTTGTGCAGGTGTATGTTTCACTTTTATCTCTAATGCTTCAAGATTTTCTTACAGAATGTGTTTTTCACATCATATATCCTTAAAATTTTTTGTTCTTGTTAATTTCTATCAGCTTCTGCTGATGTTTTTGTTTTCTTTCTTTCAAGAACTATCAATCCTGTTTGTTCTTCACCTTTTTTTATGCCTTAAAAATCATTTGAAGTATAACAATATTATTATACCAGCTGTCTTCATTTATCATGTAAAAAAACCTTTCTATCAGTCTGTTTCTAATAATTCTAAGAGTGATACAGATCAGTCATAGCTTCTTTTAGAATCTCAGTGTGTGTTTTTTAATAGGCATCATTGATTTATTAAGAATTACTGTGATAATATTTGAACCATTTCCAAATGCCACTATGTATTTTGCTTACAATGCTTTCTTTGTGTATTATTTTCCCATCATCTTTAACTGAAAGATATATATTAATATATACTTTTTCCCATGATGGTTTTCTTCTTTAATAACTTACCTTAAATATTTTTTACAACCAGAGATGTTTATTGTATCTATCCTTTCCTAGGTCAAAACAAGGAATTTAGCATGTCTT
>NC_048236.1:19900098-19901060 GCF_002007445.2 Ailuropoda melanoleuca
GCTTCCATCCGAGCTCATTTTGACAGCTGTATTTCAGAAGCCACTCCAGGCTAAAAAGCACCTTGATTTCAAAAGAACTCTCTGTCTAGGTTATTTGAGAAAATAGTCACAGGATATTTAATCATTGATTTAACTGTAATGATTGTGACTGAAAAACATTTCCTAAATTACCTTGTAGAAAATAATCCTTTGGCAATACTACCTTGAAATATACGTACTGTAGTTTTGTTGCATTTGTTCAAGCCAGAGCGTAAGGCCTTCTAGTTTGCATTTCTGAGATCTCTCTGAGCTTTCTGGCTAAGACTAGGGTTTAATTGATATTAATGTTAAGCCCAGCAAATGGATAAAACATGGGTTGTCAAATTTTAGTATGTACCAGAGTTACCTGGAAGATTTGTTAAAATACAGATTGTTCAGTCTTACTTCCAGAATTTCCGAAATCAGTAAGTCTGGGTGGATATTGATAATTCACTTTTGTAATAATGTCTCAGGTGGTACTGATGCTTCTTGTCTGGAGACCACCTTTTGAGGATTAGTTCTATAAGATGCAGTATAAATATTGCTAGCCTGCTCATTTTGAAAAAGATACTAACAATTTATATGCAATTGGATGGACCCGATTCATATAACTTTATGTATTTGTGTATTATATGACATTTCTATTACTGTTAGTATATTTATATGATATAAATTGTTTAATGAAAATAGGCATATTTGTACTTTTATAAAAATGAACATGGAACATACTATAAATCAAAAATTTGAGTATAATGCCCAATCTATTTGCAAATTTTATGTAATTTTACGAAGTTTTCATCACTTGAAGACATACAGAACTCTACAAAGAAAAGTGTACTTTTTAAGATAACTTATATAACCTGAATAAACTTGACTTACTGAAAAATTGCAACATATTACACTGTCATTTGTGGCTAAATAGCCTCACCAGAAAAACTATATGG
>NC_048236.1:19901182-19906361 GCF_002007445.2 Ailuropoda melanoleuca
TCTCTCTCTCTCTCTCTCTCTCACACACACACACACACACACACACACACTATGCAGCCCTGTAGGGTAAGTCCAGATGAAAGGAGGGATCAGATTCATGTTTAAGGAACATAAATCTCAAATGTCAGACATATTGAAAACCATACAATGGCCATGCCAATATATATTCTATTTCAGAAGTTTTTTTGCAAGAAGTTTTTCTGTGACATTGGCTTGCCTCCATCGAGAGATATCTGTGGTCCCTCTGAACACTGACTGAACTTTACAACTATCTCACCCAATACAATACTGCAGAATGAACACTATGGGACATGGAAGAAAAGGTAATAAAAGAGAGTACAGGTTCTGCTGTGGCTCTCCCCTGTGTTTGTGCAGGTGTATGTTTCACTTTTATCTCTAATGCTTCAAGATTTTCTTACAGAATGTGTTTTTCACATCATATATCCTTAAAATTTTTTGTTCTTGTTAATTTCTATCAGCTTCTGCTGATGTTTTTGTTTTCTTTCTTTCAACAACTATCAATCCTGTTTGTTCTTCACCTTTTTTTATGCCTTAAAAATCATTTGAAGTATAACAATATTATTATACCAGCTGTCTTCATTTATCATGTAAAAAAACCTTTCTATCAGTCTGTTTCTAATAATTCTAAGAGTGATACAGATCAGTCATAGCTTCTTTTAGAATCTCAGTGTGTGTTTTTTAATAGGCATCATTGATTTATTAAGAATTACTGTGATAATATTTGAACCATTTCCAAATGCCACTATGTATTTTGCTTACAATGCTTTCTTTGTGTATTATTTTCCCATCATCTTTAACTGAAAGATATATGTTAATATATACTTTTTCCCATGATGGTTTTCTTCTTTAATAACTTACCTTAAATATTTTTTACAACCAGAGATGTTTATTGTATCTATCCTTTCCTAGGTCAAAACAAGGAATTTAGCATGTCTTAGTTTTCTCTGAGGTGTATTCCTGGATCTGATTTGTTATTGCTTTGTAGTATGTTAGATGTGTCTTTCTTAACTCACCTGCACATTGATCATTACTATTTAAAATTAGATGTAAAATCACGTGTTATAAAGTATTTGCTCACCATTCTCTCTCTGATCACTTATGCTTTAGCTGTTACATACTTTTAGCAACAATTTCAGAGGAGGTACACGTTTGTATTGGCATGCCTAAAAATATTTTTATATATTTCTTTAAGTCTTAGAAGATATAGATTTTATTTTCCCTAAGAACTGAAGTGGTATTTTAGTCTTGGAACCTAATTTTAAATATAAGAAATCTTCAGGGGCCCCTGGGTAGCTCCGTCGGTTAAGTGGTCTGCCTTCAGGTCAGCTCATGATTTCAGGCTTAGCTGGGAGTTTGCTTCACCCTCTCTCTCTGCCTATCCCCGCCACTTGTGCTCTCTCTCTTTCTCACATAAAGAAATAAAATCTTTTAAAAAAAGGGAGTCTTTAGCGATCTATTGTAATTGTTCATAAAAAATTCTAAATTTTCTCTCTAGTTGCCATTAATATTTTCTCATTTACTTCATATTTTTTACTTCTTTATGTTTGTTTCTCTTTATTCATACTTCCTTTCCTTCATGTGTTTTTTCAGTTTAAGGACTCGTATCTTTCTTAATTTAAGAGACATTCCAAATAATATGTATTTGAATATTATCTTTTCATCATTTCCTACATTCCTTCTTATAGAATGTCTATTAAATGTCCACTTGAAACTTTCTTTATTGAATTTACTCTACAGTTTATCTCACTTACTGATGCATTTTTTATTTCAATAACTGATTTTGATTTTTATTTATATATTTTTTCATGTTCACNTTCATCATTTCCTACATTCCTTCTTATAGAATGTCTATTAAATGTCAACTTGAAACTTTCTTTATTGAATTTACTCTACAGTTTATCTCACTTACTGATGCATTTTTTATTTCAATAACTGATTTTTATTTTTATTTATATATTTTTTCATGTTCACATGTTTTATATTCATATCACTAGGTTTTTTTCCCATAAGTTCTTGTCTTGGTTATGGATGTAGTGATTTCCTTTAGATTTGAGAAACTTAAAGACACTAATAAGTGCCCTTTTCACATTGTATTATAATTGTAATTTCCTCAGGAATAAATTATTTTAATGTATTGATTTTGTTGGAATTGATATAGAATTTTTCCTTGGGTTTAAAATTGTAGTTTGAAAATTTATTTTTTTCTGGTAGTTTCTTTCTTTCTTCCTTCCTTCCTTTCTTTCTTTCTTTCTTTCTTTCTTTCTTTCTTTCTTTCTTCTTTCTTTCTTTCTTTCTTTCTCTCTCTCCTTCTTTCTTTCTTTCTCTTTCTTTCTTTCTTTCTTTCTTTCTTTCTTTCTTTCTTTCCTTTCTTTCTTTCTTTCTTTCTTTCTTTCTTTCTTTCTTTCTTTCTTTCTTTCTTTTTTCATTTTCTTCCCCTGACTACTTCTCTGTGTTTGGTTACTTTATTCTCATCCTTCCCTTCTCTCTGCCCTTCTGGTGAAGTCTTATGGAGAAAAACGTCCATATATTGGTAATTTAATTGTAATATATTGTAGGGATATTGCATATTTATTCCTCAAGCCAGTTCCCTGTTATCCATCTTGTAGAGCTGTGTACAATATATCTTGTCACTTTAAAAAAGCTGCTACTTGTTATGAGCAACAGTCTTGAGTAGTGGACATGTTTTGTAAATCTCTGGTTCACACAGTGAGCCTGGATCAAGTCCTAAGCCACCATTGTCCTTTTCCTATTCTAGTTTCTACCTCCACAGTCTGCTTTATCTGTTTCATTTAAGGTCCACAAAGAGGTTTTTCTTTTAATTTATAAGTATTATGTTTGGATTTCTCTATAAATTATTCACTTTATTATCTTGATCAGAATTATAAATATATATATACATATATACACACACATGCACATACATACACACATGTGTGCATGTATATATATGTGTGTGTGTGTGTGTTGTTTTTTAGAGAGAGAGTGCTTGTGAGCTGGGGTGAGGGCTGGGGGCAGGAAAGGCAGAGGGAGAGAGAGAGAATTTTAAGCAGGCTCCATGCCCAGCACAGAGCCCAATGTGGGCTCCATCACACAACACTGAGATCATGACCTGAGCCAAAATCAAGAGTTGGAGGCTTAACTGACTGAGCCACACAGGCACTCCTGTATATGTCTTTTTTTTTTAAGCATGAGATTAAATTGAATTGGGGTGCAGGGTATAGATATTATATGAAGAAGGAGATTAGTCTCTTTAATGCCTTTTCCATATCTTTACATCAGTGTTATGCTTATCATAGGATGATATAAAGACTATTCAGTGCCTGTTTCCAAAAAGTGTGATGCTTTCAGATACCCTTTTTGCAAGACTGCCAGAGTTCCAAATTTATTCTAGTAATAAGACTTTTAATTTGTGAAATATGACTCCCTTTAGGAAATACCTTTCTATATGTCTGTTTGTGTCATATGAACAGAATTATTAAACATTTCTTCAATAGTTGGGATATGCTATAGTTGGAGAACTGGCTATATCTCAGAATAATGTGTCATCTGATCTGTAGACGCACCAACCACTTGGTTTCTAGGAAATATTCTAATGAGATTAAATGTACTTAACAGTGAAGTATATCTGTTGCTACTTGAAAAACTATTATCTTTTAAAGAAAAATTAACACATCTTTCAGACCACCACATACATTCTTGAATATGTTGCATATGTTTACATCAATCACCACTTTTTTATATTTTAGATTAATTAGCAGTTAATGTTAGTGTGCATGTATATATATAGTATACTATATATAAAGTATATACTATATTTATACATCACAAACTTTATCTTACAAGAATTCAGCACCCTCTGTGCCCCTTTTAATGCAAGTTTACAGAAATAATCATCTCGTAATTGGAATCTTTGTCAAGAATCGTTTGATATAGCAGTCTGAATGCAAACATGTTTTGGAGAACTGTCAATTGGAAGAATAAGAAAGAAGAACTATAGCAAAAAAAGAAAAAAAAAGGTAGAGAGCTTCAAGGCAAAGAGAATATCTGAATAGGGTCTACAAGAAAATCTTTTGTAATGCGGCTACCAAGAGGTTAGAATATTAATCAAAGCTAAATATTAATTCTCTTTCTTACCTGTACCTCCGGAACTTTGATTTATTTTTTTAAAGTAATGCTATATTCACGAGCCTTATAAAAATTAATTGTTCTTTCATCTTTAACTTGGCTTGTCAAAAATTGTGATTTCAAAGCTGTAACTTTCCTATTGTTCCTATTATGAACAAAGACCATGAAAATTTGAGAGTGCAACAAAAGAAAAATCACCTTTAAAAGAAAAATCTACTATAGCTTAAAACAAGGGCCAATTAAAACAATCTCTTTTTACTCACTAGTGTATTTCTTAAGTATCTAGAGCTTAATGTTTTGCCTTATAATTTGTTCACCTTAAACACTTAATAAGCAGTATTTTCTATGATAAGGTCAACCTCTTGAAAATAAATAATTCACTTATGCTTTAATAAAGTTTTAATTCTGTAAATTTGAATAAATTAATGCAGTTGAAGACTTGACTTATTATTTGGAGGCCCAATACACTGTCATAAGTTCACAGACAGGCTCTTCCTGCCCTTAATCTCGTATCCTCAATATAAACGTATCATGCCACCATCCACTTAGGTACACATGCCAACATCCTAGAGACATCTTACACTGTCCACTCCCCTCTTTCTCTACCTTCTGTGGCTAGTCAATTACCAGATCATATGCTCTGCTCTCTAAAAGTACTTAAAATCTCTCTCTCATCT
The DNA here is from genome assembly GCF_002007445.2 of Ailuropoda melanoleuca. Lineage (NCBI taxonomy): Eukaryota > Metazoa > Chordata > Mammalia > Carnivora > Ursidae > Ailuropoda > Ailuropoda melanoleuca. The sequence continues at coordinate 19,906,006 of NC_048236.1, forward strand.
ACACACTCCTTCTGTAATAATTTCCAAAGTGGGGTACATTTTCAAACTTCTTCAGATTTTTCGACTCCATCAGTCACAAGTGATTGTTTAAACATTTCAGATCTGATAATACCTCTTTCTTAATGAAAATATTTGAAGAGCCTCTCCATTTTCTTTAAAATAAAATTCACCGGGGCGCCTGGGTGGCACAGTGGTTAAGCGTCTGCCTTCGGCTCAGGGCGTGATCCCGGCGTTATGGTCGAGCCCCACATCAGGCTCCTCTGCTAGGAGCCTGCTTCTTCCTCTCCCACTCCCCCTGCTTGTGTTCCCTCTCTCGCTGGCTGTCTCTATCTCTGTCGAATAAATAAATAAAATCT